>NC_090249.1:61719101-61756601 GCF_037325665.1 Littorina saxatilis | reverse complement strand
AACGGAAAAACCTTCTATGAGAAAATCCAGTCAAAAATATCCATATCAAATTTCATAAAGATCCACTCCGTAGTTTTTGAGATATGATCTGCAGTGTGAAAAAACGCCCATAACGCCCAAAACGCAAACTCATTTGTCATGATTTGGTCGTGTTCTGCCGATACTATAATGTTTTTCTTTCCTAAAACACACTATAATAGTAGCCTTTCCCAATGTCTATGCTAAAACTGACTTGTCTGTGTTGTCAATGATTTTGCTACAGTGTGAGAACAAAAAGTCTAAACAATCTCACGCCCATAACGCTGTGACACGAAAACTCATTTGGTCGTGTTCTGCCGATACTGTAATGTTTTTCTTTCTTAAAACACACTATAATAGTAGCCCTTCCCAAATGCAATGCTAAAAATGACTGGTCTGTGTTGTCAATGATTTTCTGCGAGAATGCGATCTATCTGTTTGTCGCACAAAGACCGTGTGACACGAAAGTTATGAGCGGAAGACAAATCTGCTGAGTGCAATTACGTTTCAGAAGATAGTTGGTTAAAACAGTTTATCACTCAGACACGCAAAGGAACACTATAACTTTATTATTCAGGCCATATTTGCTTTCCTTTGTCATGTATGAAAGTACTGGCCTTGGTTGAAGAAAGTGACCTGTCGCTGTGCAACAAATTTGTCGCCATTTTCCGCCGTGTTTTGTAAATAAAACGTGTTTACTACCCACACATACAAAACGATGCTGTTGGTTCTTTTTATTTTCTTATTGTTTGATTCATGCTTAGCAGTTTAGTATGCTTTGTTTTCTTCTCAATTCAATGGATGGCTATAAAATAAGCATTTAAATGTGAAGGTGTTAAAATTACCCATGATCTGAGCTGTTCACACATATATGTGCACAAAATGAACACACACACACACACACCGCGCGAGAGAAAAAGACGTCAAAGACTTTTGACCGTGACGTAATCTTTTTATGACGCTATATTTCTCGTCAATGTGTAACGCGTTCGGCTGTTCTTTGAGACTGCCTGGCTGGCTGTGGCTCCGCGAATTCCCCCCGCCGCCAAGTCGTTTTTTTGTGGTTTATTTCGCATTTAGGTCCCAGGTAACATTATGAAGTTTTAATACGATCAATCGGACCTATTATCAAGTTAGTGTATCAACTTTTGAACGAACTGCGCCCAGTAGTTTCCCAGCAATAAGCTGTTAAGTCGAGACACACACACACACACACACACAGACAATTAAAGTCTGCTGGACCCTTGTACTAGCGTACTCGGGGATAACAACAATCCTATTTGCGCTGAGCTGCTGGAAAATAATAAACCTGGTTTACAACAACCGTACAACGACTGCTCCCTACAGTTGACGGCAAGATGGCGGCTTTCATGCATTGAAAGTGAATTTCGAAGCGAATTATGGAGCCTACTGTGAAAAGAGTCAACTTTTTGAGAAAATCATCATGTCTGAAGGAAAGTATTGCCTTTCTAGGCCGAAAAAGCGTCGTTTTCATGGAAACAGATTCACACGGAAGACTCCCGAATTGAACAATGCCGGTGATGCATCGACACATGGTGTGGTGCAGACGAACGACGAACAGACGTTACCCCCCACCCCAACTGCTCCAACTCAAAGTGCCACGCCCCTTTCGAGATCTGCACAAAAAATCAAGGGTCTGTTGAATGAAATTATCGGTTCTGGTGATGAATTTGATTCCAAAAACTGCTCAGAACAGTCTGACACAGATGATGAATCAGATAGTAGCTCAAGTGAAGATAGTTTTGATTCTGATCTCTTGATGACACCCCCCTGAAGGACATAGACTGATGTGGTGAAAGTTCGCGCGAAATCACAGAGCAGCTACACTGTCTGCATGATCAACTTTTTTAAATATTGACCTATTCCATTGAAACTTTGCACATCAAATGTTCACTTGACTGGCTATATGTTGTTCTAAAATGAAGCTGATAATCAGAAAAATAGAATTTTTTTTTATTGTGTGATATATCATAATAATATGTAGAGGTTACATGCCGAGTCTCAGTGATTATTAAAAATAATGGTCGAAGTTAGCGGATCATGAAAAATGCGAGCTTTAGCGATCTTTTTCATGACCGCGAACTGAGACCATTATTTTTTATAATCACTGAGACGAGGTGTGTAACCTCTTTATTCCTCCTTTCTTCAGTTATTCAAAGAAAAGATGAGTTTTTTTGCGAAAGTTTGATCGAATCCTATTCACTCAACCAGTCAACCTGCGCAGGCGATCGATTAATGCGCGGTTGTATAGTTCCGTGCAAATCATTCCATTCTGTTAACACTTCTTGTCAGTTTTCCTATTTTGGACTAAAATCAAGTACACAGATATGTTATTCTGCTGTGGCGGCAAAGGCAGATATTGTGTGTTCTGTATAATTATGTTTTGGTATGGCTTAGGATAATGTTCTTTCGTCAAATGGGACTAGCAGACGAACTTTTGCACCTGTGTTCCAACGTTAAAACTGTATGAAGTTCAGTTTTCTGGGGAAAATAGTGTATGAACCGCTTTATGTTGTGTAAATTGATGAGATGTGTGCATTTGGTTGCGTGTGATCTGTTTATTAAATGAAATATTGTTGAAAACTGACCGTCGGATTGCAGTCTGTTGTCGAAGAAACTGAGTGAAAAGAAATTTGAAAGGGGAACTACTCTTGTCGCTAGACAAAGTATGAGAGTTACTTGCCTTGGGAATTTGCTTGTGATGAACGTTTGTGCACAGCAGACCTAGATTCAGAAAACAACCAAACTCATGGATTTTATATGGAGATTCATGTGTTCCAGCCTGTAGTTGTTAATTTAAATGCGGTATGTTTGTATTGTTTGCTCCAGAGATGTATACTTCGTACATTAGAGCGTTCGGAACTTTTCAGTCGCAAAAGTAGTACCGACGCAGAACAGCTTCTCAACCCATTGCGCTATCGAGGATTCAGGCTGTTGCTGGGTCGTTATTTGTTTGTTTGCTGGGTGTTTATCGAAAAATAACTAGCTCTACAAGTTTACAGAGGTAAAGAAGCAGAGGGGGGAATAAATAGAATTATAGTATTCTTTTGCTAATGCTACTAAAAGCAAAATTTCCAACAAAACAGAAAGCTTTTAGAACATAATGTAGGTAATGATGCTTTAAATATGAGTGCCAATTTATTTTTCAATTGGACACATACTTTTTCCCCAAGAGTGCATTGAAAAATGCTAAAATTAGCATTTTTGCAGGTTTATTTTGCCCATTTTTTTCTAACTAAATAATTTTTTCAGTTGTTCTACTTAATTTAGGCATTCAAACTTGATGTTTTCTGAAAATATAATGATTTTTGAAGAACACAACCAAACATCAAGCCAATTCATTGATTGCAAATGACTGAATAAAAAAATAACAGTTTTGGTCCGACAATCTCGGTGACCCTTACGCCTTAACCCTCAATGGGCGAGGGCTGGATGATAAAAGCATGCTTACATTTCTTATTCTGTCACTAACGGAAAATAAAGTTCAATTCAAATCAATGACGTCTCTCTGTCAGTATCTGCATGTATTTCCACCAATTCTCCCTCCATGTGCTTCTTAAAACACATATTTCTCTGCATGAGTAAACGAACATTATCCTCACCCACATTTTCCGGGGCGAGTCAGAATGTTAAAGTGTACGCATGGTAACCGCTATAGCGTGTATCGCACCCACCTCCCTCCCCCGCCCGCACCTCACCCAACCCCCCTTCATTCCACCCACCTCCACTCACTGTAGAGGCGAGAGTTGATGAAAACGGGTGGCAAGGCAGGCAGCGGCGGCAGGGCGGGTGGCTTGGTGCCAGAAGACGGGTGGAAGCAGCTGGGCGGGTGTCTGAGAGGCTGCCACCTGTCACCCGATCAGGAATCAAAGCTCACCTCTCGGCAAATCAGCTTCATCATCCCGCACCATCAAACCTACCTACCTACCTACCTGCCGTGTCCTATCACCTGTCTCCACGCCTTTCACACGCGGTGAGAATTGAACGTTTAAAGAGACACTCGCCTCACACTGAGTGGTGAGATGTAACATGCGGGATTAGTTCAGATTTGTTTAATGCCGACGCATTGATGTAAGATTATCGTAGTGTAAAACGTACTTTAAAACACACACACACACACACACACACACACACACACACACACACACACACACACACACACACAAACACACACACACACACACACACACACAAATGCACACACACACACACACACACACAAACACACACACACACACACACACACACACACACCACACACACACACACAAAACACGAGCCAAAACTAGCAATTTAGTTTTCATTTGGAAATCGTACATTTGAAAATTGTGAATTGGATTGTGGATGTTGCAGTGAGTGCTTGGACGGGGCGGCGTGGTAGCATACTGGAAGAAGGAACAAGCGTCGGGACAACCAAAAAAAGAATGAAACAAAATAAAATAAATACATGAAGAAGAAAAAAGAAAAAAAATGAAAGAGAAAGAGCTAGAGAGAAAAGGAAAAAAAAAGAGAGAGAGAGAGTAGAGAGAAGAAAAGAGATGAGAGTGAAGAGGAGAGTGAGACAAAGAAGAAGAGAAAGAAGAGGGGAAAAAAAAAAAAAAGAATCCCTTAAGGACTCGTTTCAAACTGAGGTAACCGATTTTTGAAACACAGCAAAACATACCCACACGGAGGGTTGTGTGTAAAATCGGTCATTCAGTAAAAATGTGTCCAATGAATGAGCAACAGCCTCGTTTTAGCTCATGACGTCATGTGTGTATCGCAACAAAGACTGTGTAGCCTAACTGGTCGCCGTGAAACTCAGGCTTTGGCCCTGAAGTAAGACGGAGAGAAAGGAAACTGTGACGTGCAGCAACCTCAGCCAAACTAGAGCTAGACCTTGCTCAGAGGTGCGTTGCGTAAGCTGTCTCAAACTGCGTAAAAATAACTCCATAGGCAAGTGTGTCAGTTTTCAGGAGACAACAAAATTCTACTTCGCTGAAAAAAAATCAGTTTTGAACGACAACAACAAAATACAATTGACAACTTATAGTTCTTCCGCCTGTGGGAACAAAACTTTGTACCCCACAAACATACACACATTCTCTTTCTATGTCTGTGTCTCTTATCCCTTGCCAGAGCCTCTCTATCAGAAAGGCCAAGCCCGATACAAAAACATAAACTTCCACCCTTGCAGAGCCCCCCAGTTTCAGCAGCTGTGTCTGAAGACTTCAGTAAAGGTGGGGTCCTGAACGTGAAGAAAAAACACAGACTTCAACCGTTTTCTGCGCGTCGCCAGCAAATTAAACAGCCGTGGTATTGATAGAGAAAACTTTTCTCTTTCCCATCACACGACTGCTTGCCTAATTATTTAGAAATCCGATAGGCTCGAACCCTGATCCCCGAGAGACGGGAGGCTGGTGTCAAGACAGAAATTGCCAGGATCGGGTTGTTAAAGAAAAAGAAGTGTCCCCCTTGACGAGTTGGTCCATCCACCAATCACAGGGTCCTGTGACCGATCAAAGTCGCACGGGGCAGCGGAATGTGTTTTGAGCTCCGGGATTACGATGTCTGAAAGTACTACCTAGCTAAGTCCCTGGGACAGTTAAGTGGGGCAACACGCAGCGTACGTGCACGTCTTGAAATAAACACGGCCTAGAACACACCACAACGTAAAAGAATCGTTCGAGAAACGACCGCTGCCTTTGTGTTTCTCCCACAACTTGAGACCTATCCCCTCCCTCTTGCCGTGCAGTGAGAGAGATGGATCCCCTTCTTCAAAACACACGGGTCCAAACCAAAGGGCACCCTCTTACAGCGATGGCGATAGCAGATAAAGCATCCTAAATGCGGTGGTAGGGAGAGACAGGAACAGACAGGTGGCGAGTCGGGGGGTAAAAAGGGAGAAAGAATGGCGGCCTTACCTGTAGACCGTGTGGTCAGGGTCGGGGGGATGCGAGCTGGGTCCGAGCCTGGGTGATATTTACGTCGTGTTGTGGCTGCTTGGCGAGATCAGAGACAAGCGAGATGAAGCCTTCACGGCGCCATGTTGAAAGTAAAAATAGCTGTGAGCAGTGCGACCTACATAGCGCAACACACTGACAGAGCTCCCCGCTGTGTACTTACCGTGCTGCGTGCTGCACGTGCAAGTGTGTAATAGGTATAGGCCTACGCACTGCGGCAGAAGGGGTCTAAGTCAACCAAAAGTGGGTGCATTCCCTGTAGGTGTACTTCCTGTAGAGTTTTCCCTGTATACAGGAAAGGACAACTTCTGCCGCACTGCGCATCTCTCTCTCTCTCTCTGCTCTTGAACTCCTCAAGACATGACCATCCCCTCCTCGTTAGAACCCCGAGGTCACAGTGTTGTCTTACTCTATCAATTATACGCTGTGACACTACGTCTACTTCTTCTTGGCGTTCGCAGAGGTTAGCCTACACGATCAGTCCAGCACTGGTGACTACGTGTACAAACAGTGACACACACACACACACATACACACTACGTGTACAAACACACACACATACACACTACGTGTACAAACACACACACACATACACACTACGTGTACAAACACACCCACATACACACTACGTGTACAAACACACACACACATACACACTACGTGTACACAAACACACAGAGACTGAGTCATGCAGACTCTCTTCCCATCACTGGTTCTAACAATGATGATTGCGACAAGGGACCAAGCTGACGTATTGGTAGGCTATGTTAAAGATGTGTTATCAATCTGTCGTGTGTGTGTTTGTGTGTGTGTTGTTTGTATGTGTGTGTGTGTGTGTTTGTGTGTGTGTGTGTGTGTGTGTGTGTGTGTGTGTGTGTGTGTGCAGTGCATGACATTTTGTTGTTGGTTTAAACAAGTTTATTCAATAAATTTCGTTGGTACTATTGCCGCATACATGAAATTAGGAACATGGAGCACAACAAGCTAAGCTTATGAGCGTACTCTTAAAAGCAAATGAAATTTGGCGGACGATTTTAATATAACAAGTTTGAAATAATGTCAAAATAATAATGGTAAACATTTTGTTGTTGTCAACCGTTTGTGTGTGTGTGTGTGTGTGTGTGTGTGTGTGTTTGTTTCATCTTTTTTTGTGTGAGTGTTGGTTGGGTTTCGGGTGCATGATAAGTTTTTGACGGCCCTTCCCGGCAGCAACCGATATTTCCAATGTGCCGTGTCTAAGTATCCAGTCAGTGAAAGCTGTTCGTGCAATCCGACACTTAGTTATCATTATAGATTATTTTCAACAACAAATAGTACAAACAATCAAAAATTCAAACGGTGAGATGAGAGAAAAAAAAGTTAAAATTGTTAATTCGGGCAACACCTCCACCTCGTTCCCCTCTCAAACACTCTTCTGGAAACCTTTGGCAAAGAAGAGTTGCCTCCCTTCCTCCAACAAAAAAAGTGCGATCACAACGTTGGTTCAGGGGAAGTAAATGTTGATTTTTGTCCTTGATAACAATCCCTTGAGTTCTTTCCCTTACTCCGCGAGGCACAGCTCTCTCTCTCTTTCTCTCTCTCTCTTTCTCTCTCTCGCTCGCTCTCTCTCTCTCTCTCTCTCTCTCTCTCTCTCTCTCTCTCTCTCTCTCTCTCTCTCTCTCTCTCTCTCTCTCTCTCTCTCTCTGTGTGCGTGTGTGTGTGTGTGTGTCTGTGTCTGTGTCTGTGTGTGTATCTGTGTGTGCGTGCGTATAATTATGTCTGTGTATGTCTGTGTGTGTGCGTGTGCGCATATGTGTATGTGTGTGTGTGTGAGTGTATGTGTGTGTGTGTGTGTGTGAGTGTGAGTGTGTGAGTGTGTGAGTGTGTGTTGTATTGAGTGCGAACGTGATTGCGGCATGCGGCGCGCGTGTGTGTGCGAGTCGACTTTTCTTTTCCTTTGTATTATATTGACATACATACATGTACATTTCAATGTTCTATCATGCATTATGTATTCGTATAGGTAATGTTGTAATTAGTAATACTGTATGATTGCGATTGACACTTGTCCTTTTATTGTCTTTATGTTTATGTCTTAGTTTAGCAGGGACAGATTGTAAGACAAAGGCGTGAGCCTAAAATCTCCATCCTTGAGTAATAAAGTTCGTTCGTTCGTTCGTTCATTCGTTCTCTCTCTCTCTCTCTCTCTCTCTCTCTCTCTCTCTCTCTCTCTCTCTCTCTCTCTCTCTCTCTCTCTCTCTCTTAATGGTTCATGCTTGATAATGGGTTCGCTTCTTCTTTTGCCAGCGCTACAAAAACAATATAACTGAGATGTTCAGTGGTTCGTTGTCAGACCGGCTTTTTTGTCGATGCGAGGGAAGCAGTAATTATCGTCTTGTGTTTTCTCTTAATCGACCAAGAAGCCACATAACATTGTTTTTGTCATCAGTTTGGTAGTGCAAAAGTACACACAATCATTCACAGGGAGATATATTGTGAACATACTTTTTAGAATGCAATTCAGGATCTCAAAGGGCGTGCCTGTTCTTTTTTGTTTTGTTTTGTATAATTAATTTATTACAGCTTGTTAGGGTGTCCCTTTTTGTGTTCGTGACCTGGTGCCACAATTTTATTTGTGAATTTCTTTGATTTTATATTCGTGTGTGTGTGTGTGTGTGTGAGTGTGTGATGTGAGTGTGTGTGTGTATGTGTGTGTGTGTGTGTGTGAGTGTGTGTGCGTGTGTGTGTGTGTGTGTGTGTAAGCGTGTGTGTGTGTGTGAGTGTTTAATAATGTCTCTAACCTCCGACTTTCTGTAGTTCTTTTTAATATTGATTGCTATTAGCATTTTTACATAATTATTCCTGTTTGTATTTTTTCTGCGTATACAACATGTTTTATATTTCTCAGGAAAGGTTGCTAGACGAGGCATTGTGCGTCATTGCTTTCCCCATTTTGAATAAAGCCGATCAGTCAGTCAGCCAGTTTCTCTCTCTCCCTCTCTCATTCTATTTCTCACATACATACACACACACACACACACACACACACACACACACACACACACACACACTCTCTCTCTCTCTCTCTCTCTCTCTCTCTCCAAAATAAAAACACGAATTTTGCCGCTGTCACGCAACAACTAGCAAACAACAATTTATTCCCAGAAAACACGGTACGCTAGGAGTACAGGATTCCTGATGTTCCCTGTCCTGACGATGTAACAGAACAATCTCTTTAGGTGTCGTCACGTTTGTACTGGAACTACCTGACACCATGCATAATTATACATCGTACACATAAACTACACTCACGATGATCAACTAGGAGACGAGCAGATACATACATGATTACGTCATGTAAGAAATATACAGCCTCGACATACATAAGTTGTGACTACAACAGGGAACAAATAAATATCAATCACATTATATTTCAAACATTATTGAACATTTTATTTCACAAAGAAACGTGAGTTGAGCCACGGTAACCGATCTGAGCATTTACACAAAAAGACAAAAGCAAAAATAGTTTGGCTTGTCAATGTATATATCACATCAAAACAAAAGCACATTTACTGTTTGGATAGTGTTTGGTCCTGAAGTATTTTTTTTATAACAGTGCGAAGTTTGGCTTTATCAGTATTTGATTTGTAAATACTATATAAGACAGGTTGTGTGTGTGTAGTAGTAGAATGTTAAAAAGGCCAACAAAACTAGACTGAGCAATTGGTACCGCACTTAGTATACAGCTTTTTAATAGCTTAACAATTAAAGCGTGAACATAAAATTGAGCAACCAAATGCATGCAATACTGTAAATACATCACACACAATATGAACAACGATTCAAATGAACCCATCCAGAGCAGATTACAAAAACGATACTAGCAAAGCTTGTCAGAGCTAGCATCTGGAAGTGAACCAACGGAAAATACTTCAAAATTGCAGCGAGTAGTTCCATCTGAATATGTTAGTTTTCAATGCTGTTTGTGAAATACTGGCTTCTGGCTATGAGGTATATGGAAGCTTGATTGTAAAAATAATATATGTATTTTAAAAATATAAGAAAGAGAGAAAGAGAGCTGATCCCAAGAGATTTTTGAGCGAGAAAAAAGAAACCTTGGTTCAAAAAACGTTTCATGTACAGTACCAGTGAAAGAGGTTTTTGTTTCAAATGTCTTCCTGATACGAAGGTCAAAAGTAGAATTTTTATGAAAGACATAAACAGCTTCAGAAAAACACACTCTGAAAATACAGTACTTTCCTATAGACTGTTGAATTAGGCTTAAAGTAGAACTGTGTTACACTATAAATAGAGAAGTTAAGAAAACAGATAAGCTTGAACAGCTTTATAAAAGTCCATTCTGAAAATACGGTACAACTGTCTAAATGTTGACGGAAGTAAATGCGGTTTGTATTATGCTTACAGTCAGTTGAAGCAGCCAGGGTATATAGGCAAGAGCAACGCATGTCTCACTTTATAAATACAAATGGACGCAACACTAGATAAATACACAAACACGATACACAAATAACATAAGGCAAGATTCCAACTGGCGAAGCACAAATCAACAAGATACAAAATCAACGAGAAATAACAGATACAACAGCAAAACGGCTGCAGGAAAATACTGAACACTGTCTACAAAATATTCCATTAAAATACATATTAGCATTATGTTTGGCTGTGGGAGAGAATACAATGTAATAGTCTTGACGTCTAGTCACCAAGATTTATACAAAGAATAAAAACAACACCAGCAGCAGACGAGACTTGGCAGGGAAGTAACGGTTTCAGCACAATAACATCACTGGTTCTTACAAAAGTTCTAAACGAGGGACCCTAACAAGGGAAGATACACCCTCAAGCAGTCCCGATCCATAAGAAAACTAGTTCTATTATGAATTCCTGATGCAGCCATTTCTAATAATGCGTAGACAATTATTTCACTACAAATGTCACACTTGACTGAACTGGGCAACACACAAACATCGCGTCACTTGTTGCATCACAACTGGAAATCGTGCCAGATAGAAAAGACAAGTGCCTTTCGGGGCATAGAACGTATTATGACACGTAGAACGTTTTTCTTGTTTCCGAGAGGGGAAAAAAAAGGGGGGGGGGTGGGTGGTCAGGTTGTTATCTTTATTTTCTTCTTTATTTTGAATTAATTTTTTAAGGGGGTCATTTTTTTATATTTGATCAAATCCACTTTCAGCGTTTAGATCTGCTGAAAAATACATAAACGAAAAAAAGGAAGAAAAAAGTCTACAACAATGATATTAACACCGACTAGGGTATGGACGATATTGCACGGCGAATGATAGAATATTGCACACAGATTTACCACCGCCATCATGTTGAACAAGTGCACACAAACCACACAGTATCGATATGATCGGCATTCATCACAGTAGTAGTACAAAATGGCCGCAGCCAACACGTGACTGTATACAACACGAATTGGTTACAGCTCATTTCTTATCTCAGTTTGCTACAGTAAAGTGAAAAAGAAGGCTAACTAATCACTAAAACTATAACAAGAGAGAATGTGAACTAATGAGTGACTGGACGACTATTGACTTTTAACGCTCTTCGAACGCGGAAGAGTCATTCTGATTGGTCAGTGAGTGAGTGAGTGTGTTTGTGAGTCACTGAGTAGACCTGTGTTTTGGAGAACATGTGGGTGAGTAAGTGAGTTCAAGTTAGCGTGAGGAATTACAACATGACGGCGAGCTTACCATAGTAGCCTAAGTGAAGTCTTATTGTGGTTTTATGGACCACAGCGTAGAGAGGAACGGGATTACGTGGGTCACGTGATAAAGCGAGTACGAGTGCAACATTATGAATGATGTGTTGCAAGTAAGAAATAACTGGTTTCTGACCTGGACAAATCCCCCCCTCCCTCCCCGGATTAACAAACAGCTTAGCTTCGAGACAAACATGAGTAAAGCTGGTCTTTTTCTCGGAGCTAACGTACACTACAACAAGAAAACGTCAAGGTAAAAATACCAGGAGATAATACCATACTTTTGTCTGTCATCTCTGCACTGACACATTTCCATAAAACGTTTTGCTGAGGGGGAAATATATTTCTTTTTCTTTTTAAGTACAGGGAAGAATTAACGCATGCTGCCCTGCACGCCAAACGCAATAGCGACTGATTTCAATGTTTAATTTACAGTTTGATTTAAAACCTGCTTTTGCAAGAGACTATATTTTGCATCTTTGAGAAAGTTCGACAAGTTCTGGATTCCTCTTCAATTTCCGAAGATAAAAAGTGATTGGCAACCACAGTCTTGAGAAAGTTTATAATTTTACTGCTGCTCTCAGAGAGGGGCAAAACAGTGCACTATCATGTTAGTGGTTATCGTTACACACATGGACCGAGGTGGTTATCGTTACACACATGGACCGAGGTGGTTATCGTTACACACATGGACCGAGGTGGTTATCGTTACACACATGGACCGAGGTGGTTATCGTTACACACATGGACCGAGGTGGTTAGCGTTACACACATGGACCGAGGTGGTTATCGTTACACACATGGACCGAGGTGGTTATCGTTACACACATGGACCGAGGTGGTTATCGTTACACACATGGACCGAAGTGGTTATCGTTACACACATGGATCGAGGTGGTTATCGTTACACACATGGACCGAGGTGGTTAGCGTTACACACATGGACCGAGGTGGTTATTGTTACACACACGGACCGAGGTGGTTATCGTTACACACACGGACCGAGGTGGTTATCGTTACACACATGGACCGAGGTGGTTATCGTTACACACATGGACCGAGGTGGTTATCGTTACACACATGGACCGAGGTGGTTATCGTTACACACATGGACCGAGGTGGTTATCGTTACACACACGGACCGAAGTGGTTATCGTTACACACACGGACCGAGGTGGTTATCGTTACACACATGGACCAAAGTGGTTATCGTTACACACATGGACCGAGGTGGTTATCGTTACACACATGGACCGAGGTGGTTATCGTTACACACATGGACCGAGGTGGTTAGCGTTACACACATGGACCGAGGTGGTTATCGTTACACACATGGACCAAAGTGGTTATCGTTACACACACGGACCGAAGTGGTTATCGTTACACACATGGACCGAAGTGGTTATCGTTACACACATGGACCGAGGTGGTTAGCGTTACACACATGGACCGAAGTGGTTATCGTTACACACACGGACCGAAGTGGTTATCGTTACACACATGGACCGAAGTGGTTATCGTTACACACATGGACCGAAGTGGTTATCGTTACACACATGGACCGAGGTGGTTATCGTTACACACATGGACCGAAGTGGTTATCGTTACACACATGGACCGAGGTGGTTATCGTTACACACATGGACCGAAGTGGTTATCGTTACACACATGGACCGAAGTGGTTATTGTTACACACATGGACCGAGGTGGTTATCGTTACACACATGGTCCGAGGTGGTTATCGTTACACACATGGACCGAAGTGGTTATCGTTACACACATGGACCGAAGTGGTTATCGTTACACACATGGTCCGAGGTGGTTATCGTTACACACATGGACCGAAGTGGTTATCGTTACACACATGGACCGAGGTGGTTATCATTACACCGAGGTGGTTATCGTTACACACATGGACCGAAGTGGTTATCGTTACACACATGGACCGAGGTGGTTATCGTTACACACATTGACCGAAGTGGTTATCGTTACACACATGGACCGAGGTGGTTATCGTTACACACATGGACCGAGGTGGTTATCGTTACACACATGGACCGAGGTGGTTTTCGTTACACACATGGACCGAGGTGGTTATCGTTACACACATGGACCGAGGTGGTTATCGTTACACACATGGACCGAAGTGGTTATCGTTACACACATGGACCGAGGTGGTTATCGTTACACACATGGACCGAGGTGGTTAGCGTTACACACATGGACCGAGGTGGGTATCGTTACACACATGGACCGAGGTGGTTATCGTTACACACATGGACCGAGGTGGTTATCGTTACACACATGGACCGAAGTGGTTATCGTTACACACACGGACCGAAGTGGTTATCGTTACACACATGGACCGAGGTGGTTATCGTTACACACATGGACCGAGGTGGTTATCGTTACACACATGGACCGAGGTGGTTATCGTTACACACATGGACCGAGGTGGTTATCGTTACACACATGGACCGAGGTGGTTAGCGTTACACACATGGACCGAGGTGGTTATCGTTACACACATGGACCGAGGTGGTTATCGTTACACACATGGACCGAGGTGGTTATCGTTACACACACGGACCGAGGTGGTTATCGTTACACACATGGACCGAAGTGGTTATCGTTACACACATGGACCGAGGTGGTTATCGTTACACACATGGACCGAGGTGGTTATCGTTACACACATGGACCGAGGTGGTTATCGTTACACACATGGATCGAGGTGGTTATCGTTACGCACATGGACCGAAGTGGTTATCGTTACACACATGGACCGAGGTGGTTATCGTTACACACACGGACCGAAGCGCAGTAAGCTGATACATGATGGGTGACGCTTGGACCCGAAACAACCCGAGTTTCAACACACACATACACAAGACGTACCCGAGTTTCAACACACACATACACAAGACGTACCCGAGTTTCAACACACACATACACAAGACGTACCCGAGTTTCAACACACAGATACACAAGACGTACCCGAGTTTCAACACACACATACACAAGACGGAAAACAAAATGCACACACACTTTCCAACCTTGTACTCGACTCGTCGTTCTGCATAAATCGTCATTGTACGTTTATCCAGCTACCGTAATATCATCGTACGTTTGTGCGTGCGTGCGTGTGTGTGTGCGTGCGTGCTTGCGTACGTGCGCATGTGTGTGTGTGTAAGATTCTAGTTCCACAAAGCCATGCTAGGCGTGGCATTTTTGCGATGAGGTGTGCTTGTGGAAAGTCTATCGATGTACAACGCCGTGTGTGCTTTTTATGTTCGTAAAACATGTTTTGAGTATAATTACAATGATGAAATCATTATGTTATTTTAACATGTAATTTGTATACATTATTCTGACGTTGTACAGAAACAAGGAGATTCGTTTTCAATTTAGAGTGAAGTTGTATATATATATAAAAAAAAAGTGTAATGTGTTCTAATAGCATGTCGTCCTAAGTAAACCGCCATGCTAGCTGTACATGATAAAGTGTAAAGTGTTCTATTAGCATGTCTCCCTGTTTACACTGCCATGCTTGGTATACATGTTAACGTGTAAAATGTTCTGATAGCATGTCTCCCGATGAACACCGCACTGCTACCTTTACATGTTGAAAGTGTAAAGTGTTCTGATAGCATGTTTCCCGATGTTCGCCGCCATGCGAGTAATACAGAGTAACGTGTTCTACAGCTTTTTATAAAGTGTTCTAATAGTAGGTCTCCCGCTCCACGAAGCCGCCCGGGTTGCGACGCAGGATGTACTTGCGACATTCGTCGTACACAAAGATCATCAGGCTGAAGGGAACCGCCGTGAACCACCACGAGAACCTGAAACACGTCACATGGTCATCAACGCTCGTCCTACACAAAGATCATCAACACTCGTCCTACACAAAGATCATCAACACTCGTCCTGCATAAAGATCATCAACACTCGTCCTACACAAAGATCATCAACACTCGTCCTACACAAAGATCATCAACACTCGTCCTACACAAAGATCATCAACACTCGTCCTGCACAAAGATCATCAACACTCGTCCTACACAAAGATCATCAACACTCGTCCTACACAAAGATCATCAACACTCGTCCTACACAAAGATCATCAACACTCGTCCTACACAAAGATCATCAACACTCGTCCTGCACAAAGATCATCAACACTCGTCCTACACAAAGATCATCAACACTCGTCCTACACAAAGATCATCAACACTCGTCCTACACAAAGATCATCAACACTTGTCCTACACAAAGTTCGTCAACACTCGTTCTACACAAAGATCATCAACACTCGTCCTACACAAAGATCATCAACACTCGTCCTACACAAAGATCATCAACACTCGTCCTGCACAAAGATCATCAACACTCGTCCTACACAAAGATCATCAACACTCGTCCTGCACAAAGATCATCAACACTCGTCCTGCACAAAGATCATCAACACTCGTCCTACACAAATATTCATCAACACTCGTCCTACACAAAGATCATCAACACTCGTCCTACACAAAGATCATCAGGCTGAAGGGGACAGCGGTGAACCACCACGAGAAACTGAAACACGTCACATGGTGGTCAACACTCTGGTTGTTATGGCGACATAGCATTGCCGAGGATAGTCAAGGCGCCCATGGACTTCCATAACCAGGGATGGGTCTAGGGGCGATTTCCTGAGTTCCGGAAGCCCTACCCCCCGATGTACCTTTTTTCTCAAGGAGAGACCTAAAATACTCATTTCAAATTCTACATTTCAACAGCAGGTGGGGGCACACTCCACGGACCCACTGCCTTGCCAGCCCCTGTACCCCTGTCTTGCCAGCCCCTGTACCACTGCCTTGCCAGCCCCTGTACCCCTGCCTTGCCAGCCCCTGTACCCCTGTCTTGCCAGCCCCTGTACCCCTGCCTTGCCAGCCCCTGTACCCCTGTCTTGCCAGCCCCTGTACCACTGCCTTGCCAGCCCCTGTACCCCTGTCTCATTGTGGAAGCCTCTCCCTTTCATACACAAGGTCCAGCCCCTGTACCCCTGCCTCAAAGTTGACTGGTAAATAAATCAAAGCCAGCGCCGTAACACCTCCTACAATATTCTCTAAGCCGTGATGACGATAAGGTGTAGCCGCGTGTAGTGACCAACCCATCACAGACACTGACCTGAGTGGCTGCATCCTGAGCCCCTTGTCTAGCCCCGGACAGTAGCACATGAAAGCGGCCAGCGCCGTCTCGAAGAACAGACCGAACGTCAGGCGGTGGTTCCTGTACACAGCGATGACAACATTATTATGAAACTGACCGGTTTTTTGCCATCATAACAACATTGACGGTGACGTGAAAACTTCCAAAATGGATTGATAGGTAGACACACACACTTACTTCATGCCTTGCTGGAAGAGAGACAGACGCCGAGTCTTGCAGATAATGAGGTCAGCCCACTGCACGACGACGATGGCAACGAAGAACCCCGTGTGGCACGTGTATTCCAGCTTCTTCCGCTGCGAGTACGTCTGCAACAACAACTTATAAGTTATCTCTCTGAGAGTACATCTGTAACAACAACTTTGTAAGTCATCTCTGTCAGTGGCTGATACTAAGAGGTGTAACTTGAGTTACACCGACCCTCGCGGCTAAGGCAAAGCCAAACACTCGTCTTGTAACTATATAGCTAGAACAAACACTCGTCTCGTAACTATACAGCTAGAACAAACAAAAGCCTACATTACCAGACGGGTAAGGGGTGGATCAATTGTGTCATGCCCCCCCTTCTTTCTCCCCACTATGTTTTGACAGGATGTGTCGAATGCCCGATATCTGTTATCCATTCCTGAACATACTCCTGGTTACACAAAACCCTTTACCACCCCCCCCTCCCTCTTCACCCCCACCCCAACTCTCTCTCCCGCAATGTATATAAATCCTTTACCCATTCCTGAACATACTTCTTGTTACACAAAACCTGTTGTCACCTCCAACCCCCCCCCCCCCCCAACTCTCTCTCCCGCAATGTATATAAATCCTTTACCCATTCCTGAACATACTTCTTGTTACACAAAACCTGTTGTCCCCTCCAACCCCCCCCCCCCCCCAATTCTCTCTCCCGCAATGTATATAAATCCTTTACCCATTCCTGAACATACTTCTTGTTACACAAAACCTGTTGTCACCTCCAACCCCCCCCCCCCCCCCAATTCTCTCTCCCGCAATGTATATAAATCCTTTACCCATTCCTGAACATACTTCTTGTTACACAAAACCTGTTGTCACATCCAAACCCCCCCCCCCCCCTTCTCTCTCAATTTACAGACATCAGTTACCCATTCCTGAACAAACTCCTGTTTACACATGACCCTTCGCCTCCCCCCTCCCCCCTCCCCCCACCCACCCATCTCCTTCAACGTACATGATATCAGTTACCCATTCCTGTACGAACTCATGGTTACACATAACCCTTTGCCAACCCCCCCCCCCCCCCCCCCCCAACCCCCTTCAATGTACAAAAAATCATGAACCCATGCCTGAACATACTTCTTGTTGCACAAAACCTTTTGTCACCCCCACCCCCACCCCCACCCCCACCCCCTTCTCTCTCAATTGTGAGCTTGGGAACGACAGTTACGGTACACATGCACTCTTGTGCATCCGTGTGAACTCGTGGTACCTCTATACTATCGGGGATCCATTAAGGTTTCCGAGACTGAGTTTCATTTCTATTGAATTGGTCTCGCGGAATAGCCGATTCTAAAATTTGCATAGGTAAAACGATTGTTTTTTTTGGTACAAGCCTCTGGAGTAAATTTTGTGATTAATGTTTTTGTGAACAAGAAACAATTGACAGGTGGCTTTGTTCCATCTCCTTTTTTCCCTCCGCCGCGATGTAAAGTTGAATAGTTGAAGGTGACGTTAGGCACTAACTAAAGAAAGTGGGGCTGCCTGACACCCCTCGAGTTGAATGGGTTAATCTTGTGACACCGGTGCACAGGATGTGAACGCTAAAACTGTGCTTTTGCTTGGAATCTTTGAGGGAAAAAGACGTGTATTTGGTGCGGTGTGTTTTCAATGCCGTTGTGACATGTTTGTCACGGCCGGAAATCTTTCCGGAATGTGAGGATTCTTTTGCTGGTAGGTTAAAACAATTTTCTTTCTGTAAATGGGTAGGCGGTGAAAAGAATAGTATGCTGCTTGGGGGGAGGATTTATTTGAATGTTTAAGTAGATTGTTTTGTGAGTTGGAATGGTGGGGAAGATTTTTGTGTGTGAATGCTTTAGAAGACCGTTGTTTGAGAGAACGGTATATGTATTGTAGGCATGTTATTTGGTAGGAATGATGTGTTTTGTTGTTTAATGAGTTAGCTTGTGGTAGTTGAAATTGTTGATTTGTTTACGTATGCTTACGGCGTGCATTCTGTGTTTGCAGGATGGCCGAGTGTGCGACGGGGTTTAGTTAGGTCTTTCTTTCTAGAGGGGTTCTTTTTAGTTAGGTCTGTTCTGGTTTAGTTAGGTCTTTTTCTTTTTTTAGTGGGTCGTAGATTTGTTTTTATAGACTAGGTTTTGTTAGTGAAGAGTAGTTAGATTTAGTGGAGAGATTTTGGTCAGATTTTGTTAGAGTTTTTGTAGATTTGGTTTTTTTTTAAAGAATTGTTTTTTTAGGTTGTTTTCTTAGATTTCGTTTGTTTTAAATTAGAGTCTCATTGTGTTTTTTTTTTTGATTAAAGTTGAGAGTGAGGATTTAGAGTACTGTAGAGTGTAGTTTGGGGAAAGGATTTGGTGTGTTTTAAAGGGTATTTTTAGGGGAAGAATGTAGTTTTAGAATGAAGAGTGAGAATATTGTTTTTTTGAGGTTGTTTAGTCCTATACAGTGAAAGTTGTATTTGAAGATAAACCCCCGTTATCCCACATTTTCCCCATTTCATCGTATGGAATAAAAGAACCTGGGTAATATAACTTGTGTCGTCTGCTTTAGTGTTTGAGTTCAGTACGAAAGAGGAAAGTAGATTGGCACACGGTTACACAATGTACAGACATCAGTTACCCATTCCTAAACATACTCCTGGTTACACGTATAAATGTGCCAACTCTTCCCTTTCCCTCCCTCAATGTCAAAAGAATCGTGTACCCATTCCTGGCCGTACGAGTCAGCCAGGTCGTTGACGCCCCGCGAGTCCCACTCGTTGCGCAGGCCCAGCAGGCGGTCGTACCAGAAGCCGCTCTCGCCCATGATGACGAAGTAGGTGAAGAAGCCGGCTGACGCCTGGATCATCCCGATCTGACCGTACGCCATGGAGATCAGCCTGGTGCACAACAGATGCGTCAAGACAAATCTCACTTTCATCTCCACAACACGCAATCAATCACCCAAACACGAAACATAATCTTATACATATCACAGGAGAAATAGTATGCTGTTTTCAACTATCCAATAACTAGTAACTTTACAATGCAAACATTAACTGAGTTTTAAAAATTAACGTTTTTATATTTGTTGTAAACACACTTTCTAGAATTTCTTTCAATTTTCTAAACTTTTCCGCGCTGGAAAATGAACCTCTAATTTTCTCAACATCGTTTTTCTGAACATTTCCAAAACTTGGCTAACAGTACATTGACAAGTTGTCTTTATAAGGGTTCGAGGGCATGCGCTTCATTATGTCGTTCTCGGCCGGCTCGTAGGCTAGAGAGTCGACACTTTTCTCCACAAATTTGACCCGTAACCTAACAACATCAAACACCGACAACTCTCACTTCACCAAGCGCCACCCTACCTCTCGTTGACGAATTTGTCCTTGAAGGGGTTCCTGGGCATGCGTTTCATGATGTCGTTCTCTGCCTTCTAGTAGGATAGGGAGATGACCCTTTTCTCCGTAACTTTGAGACTTAAGACTTAAGACTGTTACCACATTGACTAACAACACCCAACAACGAAAACTCTTCAGTCGACCTCTCGTTGACGAGTTTGTCCTTGAAGACTTTGAAACTTCAAGCTGAGACTTTTACCACATTGACTAACAACAATTCAGCCTCCCTCTCGTTAACGAGTTTGTCCTTGAAGGGGTTTCTGGGCATGCGTTTCATGATGGCATAAATAAATCCCTGCGCCTTGAATATGTGCGCGATATAAATTGCATAAAAAAATTTTAAAAAAAATTAAAAATTAAAAAAAATCCCTGCGCTTAGAACTGTACCCACGGAATACGCGCGATATAAGCCTCATATTGATTGATTGATGTCGTTTTCTGCCTGCTCGTAGGCTAGAGAGACCACCCTTTTCTCCGTTTTTTGAGACTTAAAACTTCAGACTTAAGACTTTTACCACGTTGGCTAACAACATGCAGAGCTTCAGCCTACCTCTCGTTGACGAGTTTGTCCTTGAAGGAGTTTGTGGGCATGCGTTTCATGATGTCGTTTTCGGCCTGCTCGTAGGCTAGAGAGAACACCATTTTCTCCGTTTTTTGAGACTTAAAACTTAAGACTTAAGACTTTTACCACATTGACTAACAACACCCAACAACGAAAACTCTTCACTCTACCTTTCGTTGACGAGTTTGTCCTTCAAGGGGTTTCTGGGCATGCGCTTCATGATGTCGTTCTCCGCCTGCTCGTAGGCGAGCGAGATGGCGGGCACCATGTCCGTGCCCAGGTCGATGCACAGGATGGTGATGACCCCCAGGGGCAGCGGGATGTCGGCCAGGATGAAGAACAGGAAGGGCGAGATCTCGGGGATGTTCGACGTCAGCGTGTAGGCGATCGACTTCTTGAGGTTGTCAAAGATGAGGCGGCCTGGAGAATAATTTGTGTGTGAAATTGTAGCAAGATTTGAATTGAACTCAAGATATAAATATGTAGCTGGGATAACGGAGATTTAGATTTATATTACTCGCATGGTATGTGACTTATTCAGGTCGTCAAATATCAGGCGTCCTGGCACAAACAATGGTATGGGACATTTAATCTAAGATTACTGGATAATAAAAATGGATTCAGACTCAGGATTCCTGCATAGTATTAGACGGTTTGAACCACGAATTAAGGAAGAAGGTGGACATTTGAACAGAATTGAGACTTTCCAGGCTTTGGAGTATAGAGCAAGCTGGAGGAGAAAAACCAATCATTTATAAAGAAACAAGCGAGCTGGAGGAGAAAAACCAATCATTTATAAAGAAACAAGCGAACGTATCGTTAAAACAAAACACATATTTGGGACAGTCGAGGATGACTTTAATCAGTTTTTATTCCATTGGAATATTCATGCAGTTGTTGATCAAACGATCTAGTAAAACTGCGCAAAGGTAACACGATGGTAATGTAGGAATAGAAGAGCAAACTGCAGGGGATTGAGGGCTAAGCCATACTTCTAATCATAAGAAGTAGAAGTTGCTGGTCACTCAAAACAGAAAGAGACGTTACATACCTTCCTCCACGCCGGTGACGATGGAGGCGAAGTTGTCATCCAACAGGATCATGTCCGCAGCCTGTTTGCTGACGTCACTTCCTGCTATCCCCATGGCAACGCCTACAACGGCCATCAAAGGGACATGGTCAGTTCGTGAGGAAAATACATGTAAGTAACATGATAAAGGTGACCAAATTGGAAACTAAAGTGAACCGTTGCGGCATTGGCAGAAACTTCTTTCACACCATGATGCACATGCCAATAACCACGACGATTGAAATACATTGTTCAGTCTTTCAACAGTCAGAGAGACTTCCGTTCTAAAACAAAGTCTTACATGAGAGGGTTCCAAAGCAGAGTTGCCTTTGTTCTCTCAGTTGTCTTTACTGACGGCGAGTCGTTCGGTCATCCCTAACGTTAGTCAAACGAAGCTCAAATTAACCACTACCGTCTGGATTCAAATCAGTCACTCAAAGGTCAACAGAAACCGTTCACAATGTGAGAGGAAAGCTACTAAAAGGTGTTCAGAACCAAGTCACAGAAAGAGATCCAATGCTCGACTCACTCACCGATGTCGGCCTTTTTCAAGGCGGGGGAATCGTTGACCCCATCACCGGTGACGGCAACGATCTGTCCCTGCCTCTGACAGCCCTCCACGATGATCAGCTTCTGTTGGGGCGAGGTGCGCGCGAACACGATCTCCGCGTGGTTCTTGAGGATCTGGTCAATCTGGGCCGGTGTCATGTCACGCAGGTCCCCCCCGTGAATCACCGCCGCCTGGGCGTCCCTGAGAAAGACACGAAAGGGGTGGGGGGAGGGGGGTGGGGTGTAGCGTCACGTGATGGTAACCCTAACACCAAGACATTATAGAGAGGGCTGACTTGCTTCGTCAGCTTATTTATTTATTTATTAAGGAGATTTCTACAGCGCATAACTAAAAGCACTATGCGCTTTACAATATCACTAGGTATAAGCACACGCAGACATACTCTGATTAAATAGAACTTAGCCTAGCAAGGCATACTAAGATCACTAAACATTTGAGTTCATACAAAAAATAGAGAATTAAATTAAATACTGGACACACGATTAAAATAAGCTTTAGGCCTACACCAACTGCAATGGGCTATTTCAAATACAAAAGTTTAGTTAACTATAAAAGGCAGTGCATAAAACTCCATAATCCTAAGAGGGTCGAACAAATAAGAAACATAAGACTATTTTACTATAATTACTTCGTAAAAAATAATAAACATGGAATACAAAGCTGTAATTGTTAACAACAAATTTAAAAAGATTTTCATGCCGTATTGCACAACACATTTTGACACATACCCAACCTCACACAAGCGCACATACACACTTACACACACACACACACACACACACACACACACACACACACACACACACACACACACACACACACACACACACAGAGTAAATTCTACAAATATTTAAATACATAAAAAGAATTAAGTAAGCGTTTAAAACATATTTTACAAACAACAGTAGTACGTATATATGGTGTTAAATATGTGAGACTACCCAATAAAAAATATTTAACTAATGAGTTTATTTAAAAATGCTGGCAGATAAAATCATATCATGAGGCAGGCGTGTGCTTCAGGTATTGTAAGCAGACTTGAAAAGGTGGGTTTTAAGGGTCTTTTTGAAAGTAGAAGAGGTTTCACAGTGACGGATGGGGTGGGGAAGTTGATTCCAGAGAGTGGGAGTGGAAAAGGAGAAAGAACGGTCGCCAGTGGTTTTGGTTTTGGTGCGTGGGATTGAAAGTATTCTGCTGTCAGTGGATGAGCGAAGCTGTCTGGATGGAGTGTTAGGATGCAGGAGTTCAGAAAGATAGACAGGAAAGTGAGGATCAGTGAAAGAGTTGAAGCAGATGTTGGCGGTCTTGTGTATGATGCGGGAAGATATAGGAAGCCAGTGGAGTTGTTGCATGAGTGGTTGTATGTGGTCGTGTTTCTTTGCCCTGAAGATGAGTCTAGCTGCTGTGTTTTGGACTTTCTGAAGTTTGTCTGTGAGGTGCTGGGGAATGCCTGTGAGTAGAGCGTTGCAGTAGTCAAATTTGGAGAGAATGAGAGAGCAGACAAGAGTTTTGGTGGCGTCAAAGGAAAGAAGATGTCTAATGCTGCTAATTTTTCTGATCTCAGTGTATGCGGATCTGCACATGTTCGTGATGTGCTTGTCCATGGAGAGGGTGTCTGTGAAGGTCACTCCAAGGTTTCTAGCAGAGGATGAGAGTTTGATGTCAGAGTTGCCTTCAGAGATAGAAGAAGGAACAGAAGGAGGGAGAGGCTTGTTTTTAGGGTGGATGAGGAGGACTTCGGTTTTGTCGTCGTTTAGTTTTAGTTTGTTGCAGGTCATCCAGCGCTTGACATCGGCGACACAGTCCTGCACGCGGCGGATGGTGGAATCGAGCTGATCCGGAGTTGTGTGTCATCTGCAAAGGTTTGACTGGAAACCGAGTGGTGGCTGATGAGAGTTGATAGAGGTTTGGTGAAGAGGATAAAAAGGACTGGCCCGAGGACAGATCCTTCAGGAACTCCTAGTGAAAGGGTGGAAGCTTTGGAAGTGTGGTTGCCTGCTGAGACTGTCTGTGTTCTGTCCGAGAGATAGGATTGAAACCAGGTGAGTGCTGTGCCGGAAAGTCCGAAAGAGAGATGGAGGCGGTCAAGAAGTATCTGATGGTCTATTGTGTCGAAAGCTGCTGAGAGGTCAAGTAGGGTGAGAATGGAGAGATTACCACCATCCATCGCGCGCCGGAGGTCATTCATGACACGAACAAGCGTTGTCTCGGTGCTGTGACCTGCTCGGTAGGCGGACTGTGTGGTAGGAAAGAGGTTGTGAGAGTGAAGATAATCAGAGAGTTGAGAAAGAACAAGTTTTTCAGTGATCTTGGAGAGGAAGGAGAGGTTGCTGACAGGACGGTAGTTTTTCAGGGTGTTCGGATCTAGGGACGGTTTCTTGACGGGACGGTTTCTATCTGCGTTTCCGGAAATAACTCAGTTGTGTTTTTATAGGTTATGAGTTGCCTTCCCTTGTTTTTTCTGGCTTTTCTACGTGACATTAGTGGCTTGCCTCGTTGTTTCCAAACATTAATGGAACACAACTCTTCCACCCCCCCTAAACACTTCACACAGTTATTTCCTAACATCGTCTATTGAACAGCTGACCGTGAATGAAGTGTACTGAAAAGGTCCTGATACCGCCAAACATGTGGACACATTGAAAACACACATAGTCATTACCATATGGGGCCAGAGTTTCGTGCAGCTATCTTCGCCACACGAAGGATGGGATTCACTCACTCTTTCTTCGACCGAAATGTAAAAAGTATAAGAATTATTTTGCTACTTTCGAAGCTAATTAATCTAGCAATTACTATTTCAAGCAAACTAGAATTTCCTCATAGTTTTGTTTTCAGAATGTGTCAGGCATAACTTCCCTTTTGTGCGCCTGTGTGTACGTATGGAGGTTTCAGCCGATCGATTTATATAATGTAAAATATAATATCCTTCCCTAAGATAGATATCTTCATGTATCCACCCCAAACATGTCACCATTTGATCGCTGTCTGCCTTTCGAGATGACAAAGCTTTCTATTAAACTTATTCCCACGAGTAAATAAGAAAAACAATAAATACAAAATTAATAAAAGAAGATAACAATAATCGTGGTACACACAGCAACGATTCAGCTCCTTTCAGATGGAAATAACTGGGCATCATTCGCAACAGGGGTACAAGAATGAACAGTCAGTCAGAAATGATAGGGCAAACTCCGTCCAAGAAACACAGCCCCTTTGAATGCAGCACACACCCCGTTCAGCAACTCTGCTGCGTAGTTAGCGCGTAGTACGCCCGGCAAATGTCTCTCGTCTTTCTCTGTGTGCAAGCTGCAAGCAACAGATAATGGGGGTTGGGGAGCCACCAGGGAACAGCGAAATGCGTTCGCTAATTTGGGGAAAGTGAACGAGGGCAGACAGGAATTTCAGGCAGGCCATTTCTTTATCCTGGTCGTTAGCACAACGTCCTGAGGGGGAATACGAGACGAAAGCTCATTCATATCGATATTGATGGTGCATTCAGTTTAAAAGGACAGTGCCGAGCAGTGAAAGATGCTCAAAGCCGATGCATGCAATGTTTTATGCCAGGCGATCTTGTTCCTGCCAGTCGATTTCCTGAAAAAACATATGCATACACATATATACAGACAAACAGACACACAGACTGAAACACACACACTAGCACGCACCCATGCATGGACTCACTCTCTCGCTCTCTGTCCCTCTAGTTCAAAGTTTCTCACGACGGGCGCTGTGGCGGGGTGGCAAGACGTCGGCCTCGTAATCGGAAGGTCGAGGGTTCGAATCCTGGCCGCGGCCGCCTGGTGGGTTAAGTGTGGAGATTTTTCCGATCTCCCAGGTCAACTTATGTGCAGACCTGCTAGTGGCTTATCCCCCTTCGTGTGTACACGCAAGCACAAAACCAAGTGCGCACGGAAAAGATCCTGTAATCCATGTCAGAGTTCGGTGGGTTATAGAAACACGAAAATACCCAGCATGCTTCCTCCGAAAGCGGCGTATGGCTGCCTAAA
This sequence comes from Littorina saxatilis, assembly GCF_037325665.1. Taxonomy (NCBI): domain Eukaryota; kingdom Metazoa; phylum Mollusca; class Gastropoda; order Littorinimorpha; family Littorinidae; genus Littorina; species Littorina saxatilis. The sequence goes on along the minus strand of NC_090249.1, from coordinate 61,729,874 downwards.
TGGCGGGGTAAAAACGGTCATACACGTAAAGTTCCACTCGTGCAAAACAAAACACGAGTGTACGTGGGAGTTTCAGCCCACGAACGCAGAAGAAGAAGAAGAAGAAGAAGAAGAAGAAGAAGAAGAAGTTTCTCTCTCTCGCTCTGTCTCTCTCTCTCCCTCTCTGCCTGTCTCTCTTTCTCCCCCTGTTTCTTTCTCTCTTTCTCTCCCTTTCTCTCTCTTGTTCTCCACCTCTTTCTCTCACTATTCCCCTCTCTCGACCTCCCCGCCCTCTCTCTCACTCCCTCCATCTCTATATCTCCTCTCCCTGCTGTAAAGACATGTTGTGACTCACTTCGCTTCCACCTGGTCCACAGACACGGCCCGGTCAGCAGCCACCTCCTCTATGGTCCGGCTCCCCTCCGAGATGATGCCTACACCCCGTGCTATGGCTTTGGCTGTGATGGGGTGGTCTCCCGTCACCATGATCACCTGAAACACGCACAGTGAAATGGTTTGTCTCAGGTATGATACCCCCACCCCCACCCTCCCCCCACCCCCCGACCCTCCGTGCTATGATGGGGTTGTCTCCTGTCACCATGATCACCTGAAATGCACAGGTATACCATCAACTATAGCAATAAAGGAACACTTTGTGATACCCGTAGAACATGATCATAATAAAATAACATAACTCATAGTCAGGCAGTTAACCAGCAGAGAGTCCACCATTCTTTATTGCTCTCGATCCCTTCTCTAACATGTGAAAACGGGAAACAGAATTCATATACAAAAACAACATAATTCTTCTCTCTTTGAGTAGAATATCGTTCTGCCTTGACTTGATCTCTTATAACATTCTTGTTTTTCTTAAAACCTTAACAAATAATTATAGAGATGCAATTTTCTAGGGTCGTGACGACTTTGTGACACACACCCACAGAACACTTTGTGACGTACACACACAGAACACTTTGTGACGTACACACAGAACATTTTGTGACGTACACCAACAGAACACTTTGTGACGTACATACAAAAAACTTTGTGACGTACACACAGAACACTTTGTGACGTACACCAACAGAACACTTTGTGTCGTACACACACATAACACTTTGTGACGTACACACAGAACACTTTGTGACGTACACACACAGAACACTTTGTGACGTACACACAGAACACTTTGTGACGTACACACAGAACACTTTGTGACGTACCTTGATGCCGGCACTCCGACACTTGCCCACAGCATCAGGCACGGCGGCCCGGGGCGGGTCGATCATGGACATGAGGCCCACGAACCGCAGCCCCGTGATCGGGAAGTTGGGCCCCTCCGCGTCAAAATTGTATCCCGGCGGGAACTCTTCGCTCGGCAGAAAATAGTCAGAGAAACCTGGCGAGAGCAGAAAGGGTAGTGAGTTTCAGCAAGCAGACCTCAGAGATGTTTCGCGATTCTTTTTCAGCCTTCATGGATTTCCAAAAGACGATATGGACCCGTGCAAACACTCTCTGGTTAGCCATCTTGAAACAGACCTTGTTGAATGCTTTTCTGTTGTAATATTTTATCATTGCACACAATTTTTACGCGGCTTGACTGTGAGTTTCATCACTCGCTACTTGCTCCAAGACGTTGTAAGAATAAACACAACTGCAGCCTTACATTGCGAACCGGGGCATCCAGTAACACATTAATACTTCTCCTTACATTAGTCAGTTTACTTTGTCTTGAAAACATGTTTTACTGGTTGCCTTTCTTGCAGTTATGAACTTCCAATGGGACTGATTCCTGGTAATTGAACGGTTGAACAAGCACAGAAAGTTGATGATACCCTCCATCGTTTACAGAGATTGAATCTCCGTCACTCAGCACACGCTCCAGCTCTAGGTACGCGGCGTTAAAAGCCTCCCTCAAGTGGTCGTCGACGGGCAGCTCTTTGCCATGTAATACATCTATCGTGACTGTCTTTGATCAAAACTCATCAGCTTTAAGCGACTCACCCAACACACGCTCTCGGAAACCTCCCAGCTCGAGGTAAGCGGCATTAAAGGCCTCCCTGAAGTGGTCGTCTTTCTTTATTTGGTGTTCAACGTCGTTTTCAACCACGAAGGTTATATCGCGACGAAAGTGGTCGTCAAAGGGCTGCTCCTTGCCATGTAATACATCTACCTTGACTTACTATTATCGATACTCGACAGCTTTAAGCGACTCACCAAGCACTCAGTTTTACTGACACTCTACAGCTTTAGGGCCACTCACCCAACACACGCTCTCGGAGACCTCCCAGCTCGAGGTAGGCGGCATTAAAAGCCTCCCTGAAGTGATCGTCAATGGGCTGCTCCTTGCAACACGTCTTCAGTGACTGATTCTTATCGATACACTTTAGCTTTAAGCGACTCACCAAGCACACATATTTACCGATACTCATCAGCTTTAAGGCCACTCACCCAACACACGCTCTCCGAGACCTCCTAGCTCTAGGTATAGGCGGCAAAAAAGGTCTCCCTGAAGTGGTCGTCGATGGGCTGCTCTATGCAACTTGCCTACAGTGACTAACTTTTACCGATACACTTCAGCTTTAAGGCCACTCACCCAACACACGCTCTCCGAGTCCCCCCAGCTCGAGGTAGGCGGCGTTGAAAGCCTCCCTGAAGTGATCGTCGATGGGCTGTTCCTTGCCGTGCAGCATCACCGCGGTACAGCGGTCCATGATGCGTTCCGGAGCGCCCTTCATCACCAGCAGGTAGCGGGGGTCGTTCGGATCCTCCGTCTCGTGCACAGACACCTGCGTGTACACACCGTCATCGTCAGGTCGGGAGAGGGACGAGCATACAGGTATACAACCAGGTGGACACATTATTATAGGTGAGTACAGAGCGAAAGAGAGAGAAATAGGCACAGAGAGAGACAATGACAATGACAATGACAATGACAATGACAATGACAATTCTTTATTTTACGAGGGTAACAGAATAAGCATTGGTATACTTTTTTGCATCTGGCCCTCGCCCTAAAGCGGGACTAAATCTACTATAATAACTACTACTACATACATACATAATTAGTGAAACAGTATAAGTTTATGTACATAAGCGCATTATATGAAACATTGTAGTTTATAAATGTTCATGACAAGGTGCAAAGCAAAAATTTGCAAGTCAATTAGAGTCAGAATACTATGTATGTCACGTTTCAATATATCACTTAAGGTGATTATGAACCGGTTAATTACTACTAATTAACTAACCACACCACGATCCACTCTCGCAGGCATACAATTAAATAGAGTCAACAAAAGTATAAGTTTCAGACGCCTGTTTATGTATAAACTCGCCACCTCCCTCGAGCCTTCACTCAAAATATGTTCCTTTTACGTTCTCAACACGTAAAAAAACCAGTGTTCACTGACAAAATGCCAGTAGTATGTAGAAAATTATAGGAACACGCTGAACCCGTGTAAATATAGTTAAATGAGAATGTTCTGTTCGAAAAGCTCTAGTTCGTGCAGGTGTCTCACACCCCACGTTGTCACTACTCCAATGAAATCATAGATACGAAAAGACAACGGTGGTCAACGGGGTGCGTACGACATGGTGCACTTAGCTTTATCTCTGCTGCTGCTGCTTAGCCGGTATGCTGGTTAGTCGGTCCGCTGGTTAGCCGGTTCGCTGGTTAGCCGGTCCGCTGGTTAGCCGGTCTCCTGGTTAGCCGGTCTCCTGGTTAGCGTAGCTTCATCAGTTCCCGCCAGAGTCAGCCGTGCAGATGTCACAGGAACACGAAACGAACGAATCGGATCGAACGAACGAAGGCTGCAAACAGAAAGCATCGGTGCACTAAACATGTCAGCTACCCCTCACCCACCACCTTAAAACATGTCATCTTTAAATATCTCATCGAGCACGTGGGCCTGCACAAAACGGACTTTTTACAACAACAAAACAGTCATTTTCCGTCCTTCTCTCCCTATCTGCAAAAACCATATACAGATTAGTATTTTAGCGTCACAGAGAGTAAATTATGCGCTAACCTGGAAAGAACAACAGAGAGTATTTCATTCCACAACACAGACTCATCAACAGCGTTAAATAATGATTTATTACCTCAAAAGCCTATGATTGTACTCTCAATGGAAGCAAAGTCCGCTTCCTCCCTGGAACAGCCTCTGTTCGTCAACAGTGACCAAAAACCTCCAGAACCCCTTGTCGAATCCTTATGCGAAAGCCATCGCCGACGAAGGAATGTTGACGACTTGTCCTCAGCAAAACATGTGGCAGTGGAAGGAAATAACCGGTGGAAGCTCCCCTAGAGTGCCGAATACAATATTCGGTGAAAAACCATCATACTCTAGAAACTGTGTATTAGATCCTTCCCCTTCTGCCGCTGGGTGTCAAGTGCGCCGCCCTTGTGTCTCTCCCAGACAACCTAGCCAAATACACGTGACTGACCTTGTCACAAAACCAGTCCAGCTATACACAATTTTGCCTCCCCAAGCAGAAAAAGACACGAGAAACTCAATCCCTGAAAATCCCGTGTGCGCTGTCAGCGAAAAACCGTCAGCCCTATGATAGCAGAAACCCGCACTGTGAAGCTCGTGCGTTTCAAAACATCCGTGCTCGGGAGCACTGTCAGCAAACTCTGCTGTGTCCAATATCACGCACAGGCGCTTTCTATCATAACCGACCAAGAACAGGCACTCCACTGAGTGACGCTTTCCTGGTCTCTGTCACCCGATCGTGACACACCTCCCCTCTTCAAGACGAAACCTCGGTTTCGCTCACAGTCATGTTCTCCTCTACTGCCCGAGAGAGAAAGTCAGCTCCAACATTGTTGGCGCCCGGAATGACGCGTACCGTGAATTGGTACGGTTGGAGAATCAACGCCCAGCGCATAAGTCTGGCGTTTGCCAACCTTGCAACCTGAAGATATTGCAGAGGTTGATGGTCTGTTTCCAGACAGAAAGGTCGTCCTCAAGAACGAGCAACCCCTCGTTTCACCCCTGATGACTGCAACCTTCTCTGTCTTCTTGTCTTCGTTCTTCTGGTCTTTGTTCTTCTCCCCGTAGGCTGTCCTCTCTATGTAGGCGCGCAGCAGGTTGGCGTGGTACAGGCGTGCTTTCCCGTGCATCATGATCCTGTAGTCGTTCTGGCCCACCCTCGCTGTCACCTCAAAAGGTCCTTGCCACTGCAGTTGTAGCTTGTTGTGTTTGACAGGTAGAAGTAGCAACACCCGTTCTCCAATCTTGAAGCTGCGCGGCCGTGCCTTGCGGTCGAATCCTCGCGCGTAACGTTGTGCTGCTCTTCCCAGGTTCTCTTGAGCCAGTTTGCAGGTCTCTTCAATCCTGTTCCTGAGTTCTACGATGTAGGTCGCTGTCGTCTGCACCTCCTCGTCAGCTTCTTCGTCCGTCCAGGCTTGACGCAGGATAGCCATGGGACCGCGTACCTGTCTGCCGTACAACAACTCAAATGGGGAAAAGCCCAAGCTCTCCTGAGGAACCTCGCGGTATGCAAAAAGCAATGCTGGGATGTACCTGTCCCACGTGCGTGGTTTCTCCTGAGCTAGTTTCCTCAGCATGGTCTTCAAGGTGCCATTGAACCTCTCCACCAGTCCGTTGCACTGAGCATGGTAAGGAGTGGTGAAGTGCTGCTCCAGTGATAGCAGTCGTGCTGCCTCCGCCATCACTCCTCCCGTGAACTGCGTGCCTCTGTCGGTGAGTACCTCTGATGGAATTCCCAGCCGGGACCACATAGTAACCAGAGCCTCAGCTACTCGCGTGGCTTCAATCGATTTCAGAGGGATCGCCTCTGGGTATCGAGTAGCGTAGTCCACCATGGTCAAAATGTATATGTTTCCGTCCTCAGACGCAGGCAAGATGGGCCCGATGATGTCCACTGCCACCCGACGAAAGGGTTCGTCGATGAGCGGCATCTTCTCTAAGGGGACCTTCCTCACCCTTCCTTTGGCAACCACCTTCTGGCACTTATCGCAGGACGCACAGAAACGTCGGACATCCGTGCAGATGCCTGGCCAGTAAAAGTGGCGCCAGACACGATCCGTGGTCTTCTTGGTGCCAAGATGACCTCCCAGAATCGAGTCGTGTGCCGTTGCCATGACACCCTCGCGAAACTCGCGAGGCACGACAACCTGTTTGAATGCACCTTCCTTGTTGCTGAACTCACGGTAGAGCAACTTCTTGTCCCTGAGGAACCTTGACCTCCCATGCTTCCCGCTCAGCTTCACCTTCCCCGACTTCGCGTGCTCCCGAGGAGTCGCTAATGTCGGATCAGATGCCTGAGCCTTCGCGAGAAGCGCGGGGGTCACGTTCCCCAGGGCAGCTCGTGCAGCAGGTAGGGGTTTGAGAGGTTTGTCCTCTCGCTCCGCCTGTGCCCGCGTGAGCACTGAAATGACGTCGGGAGACCGATAAACGGGAACCTCCCTGGTGACGCCGTCCACAAACTGAACCCGGTTCCCAATGAGCAAGTCGCATGGAGGATCGTCCATGACGACGGCCACAATGGTTCCCGTGAACAACGGTGTTACGACCTTGATCACTGCCGTGTTCAAGTCGTAAGCGTGAGATGCCTCGGCCATTCTCACTCTGATGCTGTCTCCTGTGTAGGCCATAGCTGGAACCAGACTCGCCCGAACCACTATCATGTCTGCCCCTGTGTCCCGCAGACCTTCGCCCTTCACTCCGTTAACGTAGACGTTGCAGTGGGGCTGGAAATGTTTCCTGGAGCACGGAACGCAGAGTTGTGGAATGGTGCATGAGCTCGTGACGTCCCTTAACTCCTCACTGCCAACAAAGTGTACGCCCTTCTGGTCAGCCTGTCTCCTGTGGCAGTCCTTCTTCACGTGGCCCCGCTTGTTGCAGTAGTAACACTGGATGTCAGTTCTGGAACTTGATCCTTTGTGTCCCTGATCGTCCTTCCCGTCCTTGGGTCCTGAAGAACCTGAATTTCCCGATTTTCCCGGCCGTGAGCCTGAAGATTTGCCAGAGATCGCCTGGGCGTCCTCGTGTACTCTGATCCAGTCGGCTGCCTCCTGAGTAGTCTTTGGCTGGTGCTCCTGCACGAAGGTCACCACCTCAGGTCGCAGGCTGGACATCAGTTGCTCCATGACAATGAGGTCGGCAAGGTCGTCGACGGTCCAGTTCTTTTCGGCCATCTCCACCCAGCGCCGCAGGTAGAGATTAAGGCGTGCCACAAACTGATGACTCAGCTCGCCGCTCAGTCTCTTGCTGTTACGCAGACGTCGTCTGTAGGCTTCAGCAGTCAGGTTAAAGCGCTGGAGTAACGCCTTCTTAAGTGCCTGATAGTCTCTCGCCTCGTCGTCCTCCAAAGCGTTGTAGAGCTGCAATGCGCGTCCTTTCAAGCAGGTGCTAAGGCGGCTAGCCCACGTGGCCTCTTCCCACTTCTGGTCCGATGCAATGCGCTCAAACCGGCGTAAAAAGTCGTCGAGCTCGTCCTTGTCATCGTCGAACGTCGGCAGTCTCGTACGGTCGGCAACAAACGTCGGCGCGCTAGCCTGAGTAAGCGTACCCTTCTCGGCCTGTAGCCTAGCTAGCTCTAGCTGGTGATCGCGATCCGCCTGTTCCTTCTCTTTCCGTTCTTGTCTGTCACGTTCTCTTTCTTGTCTGTCAAGTTCGGCCTGTCGTTCGGCCTGTCGTTCCCTTTCTTGTCTGTCACGTTCATCTTTCTCTTTCCTTTCTTGTCTGTCCCGTTCGGCCTGTCGTTCTTGTCTGTCAAGCTCGTCTTTCTTGTCCTGTCTGTCACGTTCGTCTTTCCTTTCCTGTCTGTCTCGTTCTGCCTGTCGTTCCCTTTCTTGTCTGTCAAGTTCGTCCTTCTTTTCCTGTCGGTCACGTTCTTCTTTTCTTGTCAGTCGCTCAGATTCTTCCTTCCGTTCTACTTCTAAGCGTTTTAGAACGCTTCGGGCTCTCGCGCGTGCGTCTCGCTCAGTCGGTTGCTCGCTCCCAGGAGTCTCGAAAGTTATTCTCCTCGTAGGAGATCCCCCTGTAGCCATGGTTAGTTTTAGCAAAGCTTTATTACCAAAAATAAGTCTAACGCAGCTATAGCTAGAACACGCGGCGATAAAATGGATACAAAAATCCAGCAAGCGGAAAATGCAGAAGAAAAATCCAAACGGTGTAGAACAAAACGCGTAGCCTACTTTATGGCTGCTTTTTGCGGTGAAACAAAATGTTTCCCACAGCCGTGGCCTACTTTATCGGCTGCTTTTTGCGGTGAAACAGAGTGTCTCCCACAGCCTTGATTAGGACAGAAGTCCTCGGACCTTCCCCCCCCAAAATTCCAACAAAGTCAAAATATGGAGAAAAATCCAAGTAAAACAAGACAGTAGAAATGTAACCTGTTACAGAATGCGAAACAACAATGTAGAGAAAACTGAGTACAACGAATAACAAATCCGCTAACCCCGCTCAGCTCTCTGCAACGGAAAACTCTGAACGTACAACAACAAAGATTCACAAACAAAGGAAAGGGAAGTAATCACAGTTAGCGCATACAATAACTCACAAATTACAATTTACATTTCCTGCAAGATGTGAATCGCTTAAGGTGTGGTATATGATCAAAACTATACAAAAAAGGGTAGCACCAAGCAGAAAATAAGTCGAGCACTGACGAGATTATCTGCTCTTAGTTATCCTTAATTGGTGGGTCTTTATCAGTTGGAAATTAACTGAGTAAATCCCGGCTTGGCCCCCACGTGTCACGTTTCAATATATCACTTAAGGTGATTATGAACCGGTTAATTACTACTAATTAACTAACCACACCACGATCCACTCTCGCAGGCATACAATTAAATAGAGTCAACAAAAGTATAAGTTTCAGACGCCTGTTTATGTATAAACTCGCCACCTCCCTCGAGCCTTCACTCAAAATATGTTCCTTTTACGTTCTCAACACGTAAAAAAACCAGTGTTCACTGACAAAATGCCAGTAGTATGTAGAAAATTATAGGAACACGCTGAACCCGTGTAAATATAGTTAAATGAGAATGTTCTGTTCGAAAAGCTCTAGTTCGTGCAGGTGTCTCACACCCCACGTTGTCACTACTCCAATGAAATCATAGATACGAAAAGACAACGGTGGTCAACGGGGTGCGTACGACATGGTGCACTTAGCTTTATCTCTGCTGCTGCTGCTTAGCCGGTATGCTGGTTAGTCGGTCCGCTGGTTAGCCGGTTCGCTGGTTAGCCGGTCCGCTGGTTAGCCGGTCTCCTGGTTAGCCGGTCTCCTGGTTAGCGTAGCTTCATCAGTTCCCGCCAGAGTCAGCCGTGCAGATGTCACAGGAACACGAAACGAACGAATCGGATCGAACGAACGAAGGCTGCAAACAGAAAGCATCGGTGCACTAAACATGTCAGCTACCCCTCACCCACCACCTTAAAACATGTCATCTTTAAATATCTCATCGAGCACGTGGGCCTGCACAAAACGGACTTTTTACAACAACAAAACAGTCATTTTCCGTCCTTCTCTCCCTATCTGCAAAAACCATATACAGATTAGTATTTTAGCGTCACAGAGAGTAAATTATGCGCTAACCTGGAAAGAACAACAGAGAGTATTTCATTCCACAACACAGACTCATCAACAGCGTTAAATAATGATTTATTACCTCAAAAGCCTATGATTGTACTCTCAATGGAAGCAAAGTCCGCTTCCTCCCTGGAACAGCCTCTGTTCGTCAACAGTGACCAAAAACCTCCAGAACCCCTTGTCGAATCCTTATGCGAAAGCCATCGCCGACGAAGGAATGTTGACGACTTGTCCTCAGCAAAACATGTGGCAGTGGAAGGAAATAACCGGTGGAAGCTCCCCTAGAGTGCCGAATACAATATTCGGTGAAAAACCATCATACTCTAGAAACTGTGTATTAGATCCTTCCCCTTCTGCCGCTGGGTGTCAAGTGCGCCGCCCTTGTGTCTCTCCCAGACAACCTAGCCAAATACACGTGACTGACCTTGTCACAAAACCAGTCCAGCTATACACAATTTTGCCTCCCCAAGCAGAAAAAGACACGAGAAACTCAATCCCTGAAAATCCCGTGTGCGCTGTCAGCGAAAAACCGTCAGCCCTATGATAGCAGAAACCCGCACTGTGAAGCTCGTGCGTTTCAAAACATCCGTGCTCGGGAGCACTGTCAGCAAACTCTGCTGTGTCCAATATCACGCACAGGCGCTTTCTATCATAACCGACCAAGAACAGGCACTCCACTGAGTGACGCTTTCCTGGTCTCTGTCACCCGATCGTGACAATGTAAGACAATGCAGAACATCATAATTTCGTTAACAAAACAATAAATCAAAAGTGAGTGACTGTGTCCCAAAGGACATAACAATCAAGAATATACTATTTTCATTAAATGGGATATATATTTGTTTTTGAAAGAATCCGTGCTGGTAGCTTCCCGTAAGGCATTCGGAAGAGCGTTCCAGAGACAGCCACCGGAATAAACTAGACTAGACTTAAATAAGTATATCCTAGGAAGAATTAGGAGTATTAAATTTCATAAGGTGGTGTGAATTCTTCAAAGAGAACTTTGAACAAATGGTTTGGGGTAGAGTTTCGGATATAAGTTTATGCATAAAGATTCCTTTGTTAAAAAGCAGTCTTGACTTTAGAGGTAAGATCCCTAAATGTATGTAGTCTAACTCTGTGAGGGTAGTGTGCTTTAGTAATACTACTTTTAGCGCTCTTTTATGTAATCTGCTAAGTGGTTTTAAGGAATGTTCACTTGCTGAGTCCCATAGAATGGATGCGTAA
>NC_090249.1:61679101-61711601 GCF_037325665.1 Littorina saxatilis | reverse complement strand
CTGTGGTGTGTGTATAAGCCACTTGCACTTAGGGCAGAATGACCACTGATGACACTGTGGTGTGTGTATAAGCCACCAGCACTTAGGGCAGAATGACCACTGATGACATTGTGGTGTGTGTATAAGCCACCAGCACTTAGGGCAGAATGACCACTGATGCCACTGTGGTGTAGGACATGGCTACCGTCTCTGCGCCGGGATTCGAACCCGTGACCCAAGGATCACAAGTCCAGTGCTCTACCCACTGAGCCTCGCAGCCCCCAGTTTTAATCGGTCGTTGGTGCTAGAGAGGATATGAATTGCTGTTGAATGAGAAGTGGCCCTCAGAATACATCTGTTAGAGGCAAGTCAAGACCCAAAACTAAACTGTCACGCCTTCTGTGTTCGTTTCCATGATTCATGTTTGAAACGCGAACAGCTAGGAGGTCAAGTGCACGTGGCAATACAGGATAAGTCCCTATAGGCAACATTGTAATCACGAGATTTACAACATATCATTTTCACTGGGATGGGGATTGTTGTCATCATGATTGTTATAATGTACTCTGATTGTACCGAACTGCCCTGTTGAACATCCATTACACAGATGTTATTTACAGTGGAACTTGGCACACGAGGCCACGAAGAGAGAATAATCAATAATGACGTTTGCCATCACATCAGCGAATAAACTGACGATGAGCACTTAGTTCCAGCACTCGATGTAATCATGCTGGGTCCCTGTAAAATGATTAAAGAGAATTTTCCGTCAAGATATATGAGGCATGCGACTATGTGATCAATAGCTGACTTCACGGTTTGTCATGTTTGGCGTTTAGACAAGATTAATCACAGCTCATTCTTCTTAATAATAGGAAATGTTCGCACATTATCTCGAAAACTCGCACAAGAAGCATAAATCTGTGTTGCAATTTTCAGCCGTTAAGAGTTAGTCACACTTCCTGCAAATGGAATTAAATGTTCCAGTGAGATGGGGAATGGTCGTGAGCGCAAATGTCCGTAAAAAGTGTGAAACATTGTTTGTTGCCTTCGTTTGGAACACAGTGGGAGCACAAAACGATTGAAAGAATGTCCACAGGGGTGATCGTCATACAATGGGAACAGAAGATAAGTGAAAGGATGTCCACAGGGGTGATCGTATTACCGTGCACCGACACATTTGTGTGTGAGTGTTATTGTTTGATTGATTTTTATATTGGCTGTATGCGTGTGTGAGTGATCCAGGGGGTGACAGAGAAAAGAGAGACACAGAGACACAGAGAGAGAATTGAATTGAACTTTATTTAACAAGGATTAAGATTTAAGGCTACGCCTTTTCTTACAATCTGTCCTTGAAGAGAGAGAGAGAGAGAGAGAGAGAGAGAGAGAGAGAGAGAGAGAGAGAGAGAGAGAGAGAGAGAGAGAGAGAAAGAGAGAGAGAGAGGGGTTGACGGTGTGCGTGTGTGTGTGCGTGTGTGCTTGCGTGCGTGCGTGCGTGCGCGTGTGTGTTTGTGTGCGTGCGTGTGTGTGTGTGTGTTTTTGTGCGTGCGTGCGTGCGTGAGAGCGTGCGTGCGTCCGTGCGTGCGTGTGTGTGTGTGCATGTGTGTGTACGCGTGTGCTGCTTGCCTGTAGTTGTGTCAGTGGCCGTACGTCTGTATCTATTTTCAACGCGCATACGCAGGGGAAGCAAAAATGCGCATGCAAATCTTTGTCCAATCAGAATGGTCGTAGTTTTTGTAACTGCTGTTGCCCGCATGCATCATTCGTCATTATTCCCGTTAATTCCAGCAAAGCAAATGGCGAGGTTTCTAATTTCAAGCCGACTGACTTGTCAAACGTGAAAGTTCTTCTTTCTTTATTTGGTGTTTAACGTCGTTTTCAACCGTTCAAGGTTATATCGCGACGGGGAAAGGGGGTGGGGGGGGAGATGGGATAGAGCCACTTGTCAATTGTATCTTGTTCACAAAAGCACTAATCAAAAAATTGCTCCAGGGGCTTGCAACGTAGTACAATATATGACCTAACTGGGAGAATGCAAGTTTCCAGTACAAAGGACTTAACATTTCTTACATACTGCTTGACTAAAAGCTTTACAAACATTGACTATATTCTATACAAGAAACACTTAACAAGGGTAAAAGGAGAAACAGAATCCGTTAGTCGCCTCTTACGACATGCTGGGAAGCATGGGGTAAATTGTTCCCCCTAACCCGCGGGGGGGAGGGGGGGGAGGAGAACGTGAATGTGCCGCACTATACCCACTACCCGCACAATCACATGAGGAAAATGTGTGACAGCTAAGCGCTTGAGCTTCCTCTGCTTTGAGTAGGGCGATTCATGTTGTTAACTTTGTGGGATTGAGTAGGGCGATTCATGTTGTTAACTATGTGGGATTGAGTAGGGCGATTAATGTTGGTAACTATGTGGGATTGCTGTGCATGCGCGCAATGGCTCCATCAATGTTTCATCGTGTCCAATGGTCTGTGTAATGAACAGTCTGTGATTGATGTTTTCTTTTGTTGGATGAAATTCACTGTATCTTTTTGCAGTCTCCCTGCCTCCTTGTTCGTTTGGAATCAGGAAATGATGAAGAATAATATGAACGTAAATTTGGATCGTTTTATAAACATTTATTTTTTTTACAATTTTCAGATTTTTAATGACCAAAGTCATTAATTAATTTTTAAGCCACCAAGCTGAAATGCAATACCGAAGTCCGGCCTTCGTCGAAGATTGCTTGGCCAAAATTTCAATCAATTTGATTGAAAAATGAGGGTGTGACAGTGCTGCCTCAACTTTTACAAAAAGCCGGATATGACGTCATCAAAGATAATTATGGAAAAAAAGAAAAAAACGTCTGGGGATATCATTCCCAGGAACTCTCATGTCAAATTTCATAAAGATCGGTCCAGTAGTTTAGTCTGAATCGCTCTACACACACAAACGCACAGACAGACAGACACACACACACACACACACTGACACACACACACACACACACACACACACACACATACACCACGACCCTCGTCTCGATTCCCCCTCTATGTTAAAACATTTAGTCACCCCTGGTATGCTCTAGTAAACGTCTCAGTTCAGCAATAGCAGATTTTCATTGGGCTATTAATCTAATCAAACTTACTGTTTGACAGGCTTCGCCTCCAAAAGTGATTCGAGTGTTTCACGCACTTGGTTACATTTGTTTGTTTGTTTTTGAAGGGGCACACACATACACACACACAAACATACACACACACACACACACACACACACACACACACACACACACACACACACACACACACACACACTGACACACACACACACACACACACACACACACACACACACACACACACACACACACACACACTGACACACACACGATACTGAAAGCAAAGAGCAGAGAAGTGACGTGTTGCACGTGCAATAGAGTCATGTGACACGTACCCTCCACGGCGTTGGTGGAGAAGAAAGCTAGGTTGCGTGTCTCCAGCGGGTTGTCGTTCGTGAACTCAGTGGTGCGCGACTGGGGCTCCGATTCTCCCGTCAGGGACGAGTTGTCCACCTGGGGAACACAACAAGTACACACATGCTGGTATAAACATGGTTTTGTTTAAATAACCTAGGGTTGCATATAATACAACAGATAAACTTTGGACTACACAGCAAGCTATTATATATTTACATCTACACAGAAAACACTGATGTTGATAGAATGCATTTCTTCCACAAGTTCAGGGCTGGACCAAAGAGTGTATCCCTTCGGATTTCCGTAGGGATACACTTTCCGTAGGGATACACTCTTTGGCAAGACCCAGTGTATGAGAGGGAGGGGCTTCCCACATGAGGCAGGGGTACAGGGGAATTCCAGGCGGGGGGGGGGGGGGGGGGGAGGGGGGTCTAGGGGTCCTCGCCCCCACGATGCTGTTGAAGGTTAGCATTTTAAAGGGATATTTTGGGTCTCTCCTTGAGAAAAGAGGTACATTTTCCGGGGAAGGGGGAGGGGGGCATTCGAAACGCAGACCCCCCCCCCCCCCTTTTTAGTTCCGGCTCTGAAGTTTGATGTTGGCATAAAAGTTGAATGAAATCAATTCACAAAAAGATCAAACTGTGCACAGCAAGCAGTCGAGATGTGTGTATGTGTCCAAGTCGAGGGCTAGTCTTATCCCACGCAAAGTCCTGGTCTGACCTGACACAGTGACCAACACTGAGGGCTAGTCTTATCCCACGCAAAGTCCTGGTCTGACCTGACACAGTGACCAACACTGAGGGCTAGTCTTATCCCACGCAAAGTCCTGGTCTGACCTGACACAGTGACCAACACTGAGGGCTAGTCTTATCCCACGCAAAGTCCTGGTCTGACCTGACACAGTGACCAACACTGAGGGCTAGTCTTATCCCACGCAAAGTCCTGGTCTGACCTGACACAGTGACCAACACTGAGGGCTAGTCTTATCCCACGCAAAGTCGTCTGACCTGACACAGTGACCAACACTGAGGGCTAGTCTTATCCCACGCAAAGTCCTGGTCTGACCTGACACAGTGACCAACACTGAGGGCTAGTCTTATCCCACGCAAAGTCCTGGTCTGACCTGACACAGTGACCAACACTGAGGGCTAGTCTTATCCCACGCAAAGTCCTGGTCTGACCTGACACAGTGACCAACACTGAGGGCTAGTCTTATCCCACGCAAAGTCCTGGTCTGACCTGACACAGTGACCAACACTGAGGGCTAGTCTTATCCCACGCAAAGTCCTGGTCTGACCTGACACAGTGACCAACACTGAGGGCTAGTCTTATCCCACGCAAAGTCCTGGTCTGACCTGACACAGTGACCAACACTGAGGGCTAGTCTTATCCCACGCAAAGTCCTGGTCTGACCTGACACAGTGACCAACACTGAGGGCTAGTCTTATCCCACGCAAAGTCCTGGTCTGACCTGACACAGTGACCAACACTGAGGGCTAGTCTTATCCCACGCAAAGTCCTGGTCTGACCTGACACAGTGACCAACACTGAGGGCTAGTCTTATCCCCCGCAAAGTCCTGGTCTGACCTGACACAGTGACCAACACTGAGGGCTAGTCTTATCCCCCGCAAAGTCCTGGTCTGACCTGACACAGTGACCAACACTGAGGGCTAGTCTTATCCCACGCAAAGTCCTGGTCTGACCTGACACAGTGACCAACACTGAGGGCTAGTCTTATCCCACGCAACGTCCTGGTCTGACCTGACACAGTGACCAACACTGAGGGCTAGTCTTATCCCACGCAACGTCCTGGTCTGACCTGACACAGTGACCAACACTGAGGGCTAGTCTTATCCCACGTAAAGTCCTGGTCTGACCTGACACAGTGACCAACACTGAGGGCTAGTCTTATCCCACGCAAAGTCCTGGTCTGACCTGACACAGTGACCAACACTCTTTGACAGGAAGGACTGCGCCTTTACAGTTAGTCGCTGCCCCCAGCGCGTGCCCGGGGTTTCTGATTGATTCCTAAAATCTGTTAGGGGTAACCTCGCTACCTTTTCTGGTCGTGTCTGAGAGATTGCCTGCCAGCAGTAACAAAGCATGCGATTTTCCGCACACAAGAGTACTGGGGAAAAAACACACCAAGCCTAACCCATCTACTAAGTGACCCCACGCAATTCCATTCTTCTATCCCCCTCAAACCCAATTCCAGACCCCCCCCCCCCCCCCGCCCACAGACACTCACACACACACACACACGCACAGACACACACACACACACACACACATACACCACACCCTCGTCTCGATTCGCCCCTACGTTAAAACATTTAGTCAAAACTTGACTAAATGTAACAAAAACAGTCAATATGGATTCCCTTGTCCCTAACACAAAGACAATCAACTCCAGGTTGCTCGTGCAGTGAACCAGCGCTGTCATTTCTTTCTTCTTTCAAAATTCCCCTCCTGAAAGAAATAGCCTGCAAAGTCTATGCAAGCCTTGTCTTGGAACATGCCAAATCCCGGCATTACGGGATCTGCGTGTAAGTATGAGGATCCTTGCAACCTCTCTACCTTTCAGCCTGGCAGCAATCAATAGCCTAATGGTGATACAGCCCCCATGATAGACGTCAATAATCCGCTTAAAGCTCCTCTGCCGGCCGGGATTTTGTCACTTGAATATATTTTTTTCAAAGCAAAACCCTTTAGAGATTGTCTGTTGCATCGGTGCGGTGTTTCTGCTGGCACGTGGGTTTGGTGCATGGAGACGGGACATTTATGAAGTTTCAAAGCGCAAGGTGATGCAATGAATAAAGATATAAAACAACACAAAGAACAAGTAAATATTGTGTGAAATGAAGTACAACCTCCTTCTCTCAATCCCAGTCATATCCCCCCCCCCCCAGCCTAGCCCCTTTTATCTCCCTCGATAAAAAAAGATTTAAAATCAGTTTCTTTGCTTATTCACTCACTAATGATAAAGCCAGCGATGTCGCGTCACAGTGAACTCGGTCTGCACAGTACTGGTTCGACCAAGCAAACAAGCCACTGTTTCCCCGTTTCTCGTGGGTTTTTTTTCACTGTCTCCACTGGTCTCCGGATAATTTGAAAGACGATGATTTCCGCCTCCATGCCTCGGACCATGTTTTTTCTCTGCCAGCAGATTAGACGAATTAGCCTAATAAAATCACGTGCAAAAGTTACATTTTCCCACGTGGAATTATAGGCCAATCACTAGCGAGGGTGTGTGTCTGAAACTTGTGGACTTGAGCACGTGTGGATAGCTTGACTCAACACAAGCAAGGGTATTCACTCTTTCACAACTCATTCAAACACGACAGAGTTATTTCCGAACCACGTATATTGCCGTATAATATAAACTTTCTTGTGATGTCCTTCGACCAGAGGGACCAGCGATATGCATTCCCATTGGAGAGGGCCCCAAAGGGTTTAAAATCGTGATCGTGATTGGCGTTTTTTGACCTTTCTGTGACCGTGATTGCCGAAATTTCAACTTCTGTGATCGTGATGGGACTTTGCCCGTGATCCGTGATGACAAAAAAATCAAGTCTCGTGATCGTGATCGTGATTTGTTTTCGTGATCGTGATGGGCATTATTTGAAAGCATTTTATTTTCAACGTAAATTTTTCACAGCTGTATCACTCTATGATCCTCTATTCGTCAAGGTGTTTGTGATCGTGAAAACAAAAATCAAGGTAACTGTGATCGTGAAAGCTAAAATTTCCCTTCCCGTGATCGTGATGATACCCCCCCTTTGGGGCCCTCATTGGAGGAAGATTTCTCTAGAAACACAACACACGACATGGCTGTCTGCTCTGCTTCTGGTGACTCGAGCACAGACACATGAGTTGTGCGGGTACCACAAGTTCATTGTCACTTACAAAACACACTCGAACACGAAACGCATTGTGCGCGTATGTGTGTGTGTGTGTGTGTGGGGGGGGGGGGGGCTGGGTGGGTGCGTGCGTGTGCTTTAGCTCCCCCCCAAGAAAAGGACAAAGAAAAGTAGGAGAACTGAAGGAAAGAAAGAAGAAAGTTTTTCCCAAACTGCCAGCAAAGTTTATAAATCTGGTCTCTCTGTGACGTCCATTCCTTCTCTTGACGTGAACACTGTCAGTTCTCTGGCAAACTTGATTGCTACGACCATCTTGGGGACATTCTAAGATAAGTCACAGCGTCATTTATCTTTGTCAGTTATGTCCCTTGTTTGTCTACTTTAAAAGCCGTTAGGTCGAGGTTCTCTGTTTCGTGTTGTCCTGAATCAAACGTTCCAAAAAAGCAACCCTTTCTTGTTTTGTTACATTTAGTCAAGTTTTGACTAAATGTTTTAACGTAGAGGGGGAATCGAGACGAGGGTCGTGGTGTATGTGTGTGTGTGTGTGTGTGTGTGTGTGTGTGTGTGTGTCTGTCTGTCTGTCTGTGCGTGTGTGTGTGTAGAGCGATTCAGACCAAACTACTGGACCGATCTTTATGAAATTTGACATGAGAGTTCCTGGGAATGATATCCCCGGAGTTTTTTTTCCTTTCTTCGATAAATACCTTTGATGACGTCATATCCGGCTTTTTGTAAAAGTTGAGGCGGCACTGTCACACCCTCATTTTTCAATCAAATTGATTGAAATTTTGGCCCAGCAATCTTCGAAGAAGGCCGGACTTCGGTATTGCATTTCAGCTTGGTGGCTTAAAAATTAATTAATGACTTTGGTCTTTAAAAATCTGAAAATTGTAAAAAAAATAATTTGTTTTTAAAACGATCCAAATTTACGTTCATCTTATTCTTCATCATTTTCTGATTCCAAAAACATAGAAATATGTTATATTCGGATTAAAAACAAGCTCTGAAAATTAAAAATATAAAAATTATGATCAAAATTAACTTTCCGAAATCGATTTAAAAACAATTTTATCTTATTCCTTGTCGGTTTCTGATTCTAAAAACATATAGATATGATATGTTTGGATTAAAAACACGCTCAGAAAGTTAAAACGAAGAGAGGTACAGTCAAGCGTGCTATGAAGCACAGCGCAACCGCTACCGCGCCAAACAGGCTCGTAACTTTCACTGCCTTTTGCACTAGCGGCGGACTACGTTCAGTTTCATTCTGTGAGTTCCACAGCTTGACTAAATGTAGTAATTTCGCCTTACGCGACTTGTTTTGTTTTTCACTGGGCACGGTCATGCTCTGTGTCTCTCTCTGTCTCTCTCTCCATTTATGTCTGTCTGTCTCTCTCTTCTCTCTTTCTCTCTCTCTCCACTTTTTTCTCTCTCACTCTTTTGTTTCTCCCTCTCTCTCTCTTTTCTCTTTCTTTCTTTTCTCTGTCTGTCTGTCTGTCTGTCTGTCTGTCTGTCTGTCTGTCTGTCTGTCTGTCTGTCTCTCTCTCTCTCTCTCTCTCTCTCTCTCTCTCTCTCTCTCTCTCTCTCTCTCTTTCTTCCCCTCTCTCTCTCTCTCTTTGAATAAAGCGCCAGCTGTTCTGCACATAAGCTGACCTGGGAGATCGGAAAAAGCTCCACCCTTAACCCACCAGACCCGACCGGGGTTTGAACACTCAGCCTTACTCATAGGAGGCCGGCATCTTATCCACTGCTACCTTTACACTTCATAGGAGGCCGGCATCTTATCCACTGCTACCTTTACACTTCATAGGAGGCCGGCATCTTATCCACTGCTACCTTTACACTTCATAGGAGGCCGGCATCTTATCCACTGCTACCTTTACACTTCATAGGAGGCCGGCATCTTATCCATTGCTACCTTTACACTTCATAGGAGGCCGGCATCTTATCCACTGCTACCTTTACACTTCATAGGGGGCCGGCATCTTACCCATTGCTACCTTTACACTTCATAGGAGGCCGGCATCTTACCCATTGCTACCTTTACACTTCATAGGAGGCCGGCATCTTATCCACTGCTACCTTTACACTTCATAGGGGGCCGGCATCTTACCCATTGCTACCTTTACACTTCATAGGAGGCCGGCATCTTATCCATTGCTACCTTTACACTTCATAGGAGGCCGGCATCTTATCCATTGCTACCTTTACACTTCATAGGAGGCCGGCATCTTATCCATTGCTACCTTTACACTTCATAGGAGGCCGGCATCTTATCCATTGCTACCTTTACACTTCATAGGAGGCCGGCATCTTATCCATTGCTACCTTTACACTTCATAGGAGGCCGGCATCTCATCCACTGCTACCTTTACACTTCATAGGACGTTGCCAATCCCCCGTTACAAGCTTGCTTTGCTCTTCACCATGATGGAAAAGAGAGAACTTGCGCGAAGAGCAAAAACGCAAAATAATGAAGTAATTTTTGCTGTATTCACAGTGTGACATTTCCGGAAAGATTTTTTTTATTTTTCCAACTTTCAATTTCGCTGTAAGTGGCTGAATCAATAATGCATTTCTAACAACAAGCAGAAGGCGTGACAGAAGACGTTTGGAAAAGAAAGGAGAAAGATTGGAGAGAGAAAGAAAGTGTAGGCGGATAGAGAAGCAGAAAGACAGATAGAGAGGGAGTGAGGGAGGCAGGGAGCGAGAGAGAAAGAGAGAGAGAGAGAGAGAGGGAGTGAATGGGGCAGAGAAAGAGAGAGAGAGAGAGAGAGAGAGTGAGAGGCAGGGAGAGAGAGAGAGAGGGAGTGAATGGGGCAGAGAAAGAGAGAGAGAGAGAGAGAGAGAGAGAGAGGGGGAGGCAGGGAGAGAGAGAGAGAGAGAGAGAAGGCAGGAGGGAAAAGAGAGATAGCGACAGGGAGCGACATAGAAAGAGAGACAGAGAAAGGACACGGACAAAGACAAGGACTCTGAGAGAAGAACAGACAGGCAGACCTACACAAATATATTAGACAGAAAAACGGATAGTTGAAAAGATTGACATGACCAACCGAGAAAAATATTCCAGGGACGGAGACAGACAGACAGACAGACAGACAGACAGACAGACAGACAAACAGGATGAGAGAGACATAAAGAGAGACAGCAAACCGATACAGCAACTGAGACCTTGGAGACAAGGACAGACATTGTCAAAGATAAGAACCCCACCACTCTAAAGACAAATAACAGAAACTGAGAACAATATGTATTTTTATCGAAAATTGGGGACAAATAAAAATGAAAGAGATTTACGGAGACAAGGTCACAGAGATAGAGACCAACAGACACACAGAAGCAGGGAGACAGAGACAGGTAACCCATGCACTTCCAGACAGAACACAGCGGCCAAACCGTACCTAATTGAAGCTTAGTGCACGTGAAAACCGTACCTTGAAGTTTAGTGCACGTGAAAACCGTACCTTGAAGTTTAGTGCACGTGAAAACCGTACCTTGAAGTTTAGTGCACGTGAAAACCGTACCTTGAAGTTTAGTGCACGTGAAAACCGTACCTAATTGAAACTTAGTGCACGTGAAAACCGTACCTTGAAGTTTAGTGCACGTGAAAACCGTACCTTGAAGTTTAGTGCACGTGAAGACCGTACCTTGAAACTTAGTGCACGTGAAAACCGTACCTTGAAGTTTAGTGCACGTGAAGACCGTACCTTGAAGTTTAATTAGTGCACGTGAAAACCGTACCTTGAAGTTTAGTGCACGTGAAAACCGTACCTTGAAGTTTAGTGCACGTGAAGACCGTACCTTGAAGTTTAGTGCACGTGAAAACCGTACCGTGAAGTTTAGTGCACGTGAAAACCGTACCTTGAAGTTTAGTGCACGTGAAGACCGTACCTTGAAGTTTAGTGCACGTGAAAACCGTACCTTGAAGTTTAGTGCACGTGAAAACCGTACCTTGAAGTTTAGTGCACGTGAAGACCGTACCTTGAAGTTTAGGGCACGTGAAAACCGTACCTTGAAGTTTAGGGCACGTGAAAACCGTACCTTGAAGTTTAGTGCACGTGAAGACCGTACCTTGAAGTTTAGTGCACGTGAAAACCGTACCTTGAAGTTTAGTGCACGTGAAAACCGTACCTTGAAGTTTAGTGCACGTGAAAACCGTACCTTGAAGTTTAGTGCACGTGAAGACCGTACCTTGAAGTTTAGTGCACGTGAAAACCGTACCGTGAAGTTTAGTGCACGTGAAAACCGTACCGTGAAGTTTAATTAGTGCACGTGAAAACCGTACCTTGAAGTTTAGTGCACGTGAAAACCGTACCTTGAAGTTTAGTGCACGTGAAAACCGTACCTTGAAGTTTAGTGCACGTGAAGACCGTACCTTGAAGTTTAGTACACGTGAAAACCGTACCTTGAAGTTTAGTGCACGTGAAGACCGTACCTTGAAACTTAGTGCACGTGAAAACCGTACCTTGAAGTTTAGTGCACGTGAAGACCGTACCTTGAAGTTTAGTGCACGTGAAAACCGTACCTTGAAGTTTAGTGCACGCGAAAACCGTACCTTGAAGTTTAGTACACGTGAAAACCGTACCTTGAAGTTTAGTGCACGTGAAAACCGTACCTTGAAGTTTAGGGCACGTGAAAACCGTACCTTGAAGTTTAGTGCACGTGAAAACCGTACCTTGAAGTTTAGTGCACGTGAAAACCGTACCTTGAAGTTTAGTGCACGTGAAAACCGTACCTTGAAGTTTAGGGCACGTGAAAACCGTACCTTGAAGTTTAGTGCACGTGAAGACCGTACCTTGAAGTTTAGGGCACGTGAAAACCGTACCTTGAAGTTTAGTGCACGTGAAAACCGTACCTTGAAGTTTAGTGCACGTGAAAACCGTACCTTGAAGCTTAGTGCACGTGAAAACCGTACCTTGAAGTTTAGTGCACGTGAAAACCGTACCTTGAAGTTTAGTGCACGTGAAAACCGTACCTTGAAGTTTAGTGCACGTGAAAACCGTACCTTGAAGCTTAGTGCACGTGAAAACCGTACCTTGAAGTTTAGTGCACGTGAAGACCGTACCTTGAAACTTAGTGCACGTGAAGACCGTACCTTGAAGTTTAATTAGTGCACGTGAAAACCGTACCTTGAAGTTTAGTGCACGTGAAGACCGTACCTTGAAGTTTAGTGCACGTGAAAACCGTACCTTGAAACTTAGTGCACGTGAAAACCGTACCTTGAAGTTTAGTGCACGTGAAGACCGTACCTTGAAGTTTAGTGCACGTGAAAACCGTACCTTGAAGTTTAGTACACGTGAAAACCGTACCTTGAAGTTTAGTGCACGTGAAAACCGTACCTTGAAGTTTAGTGCACGTGAAGACCGTACCTTGAAGTTTAGTACACGTGAAAACCGTACCTTGAAGTTTAGTGCACGTGAAGACCGTACCTTGAAGCTTAGTGCACGTGAAAACCGTACCTTGAAGTTTAGTGCACGTGAAGACCGTACCTTGAAGTTTAGTGCACGTGAAAACCGTACCGTGAAGTTTAGTGCACGTGAAAACCGTACCTTGAAGTTTAGTGCACGTGAAAACCGTACCTTGAAGTTTAGTGCACGTGAAAACCGTACCTAATTGAAGTTTAGGGCACGTGAAAACCGTACCTAATTGAAGTTTAGTGCACGTGAAAACCGTACCTTGAAGTTTAGTGCACGTGAAAACCGTACCTTGAAACTTAGTGCACGTGAAGACCGTACCTTGAAGTTTAGTGCACGTGAAAACCGTACCTTGAAGTTTAGTGCACGTGAAGACCGTACCTTGAAGTTTAGTGCACGTGAAAACCGTACCTTGAAACTTAGTGCACGTGAAAACCGTACCTTAAAGCTTAGTGCACGTGAAAACCGTACCTTGAAGTTTAGTGCACGTGAAAACCGTACCTTGAAACTTAGTGCACGTGAAAACCGTACCTTGAAGTTTAGTGCACGTGAAGACCGTACCTTGAAACTTAGTGCACGTGAAAACCGTACCTTGAAACTTTGAGCGGAAATGATGCGGATGTCGGCGGGCACCCTGTCCCCAAACTTGCACTCTATGACGTCACCAATCACCAGGTCCTCTGCTTTCAGGTTCGTCTTCACCCCGTCTCGGATGGCTATTGCGTGCTGCAACACACACAGAGTGAGAATGGTGATGGTTCGTGAGAGAACACACAGAGACATGGAGAAAGAGAGAGAGAGAGAGAGAGAGAGAGAGAGAGAGAGAGAGAGAGAGAGAGAGAGAGAGAGAGAGAGAGAGAGAAACGGACATAGAGACATAGACACAGACAGATAGACCAGAGACAGAAATAGGGGGGGGGGGGGGGGCAGGCGTACGCAATCGTAGTGGAGAAGGCAAAAACATCAAAAGCGGACGCGATGCACTGGGAAATGACACCAGAAAAGGGTAAAGACAATCTAACAGACACAAACGACAGACACAGGCTGCAACACACACGGCCATTCCCAGGACGGGGTCCATTACAGAGGCCATTGAATAACACTCAGGTATTGACAGAGCCTTTGTCTGTCCACACCAGAAAGACATAACTAGCCACATTTGTGGAAGCCACTCTAAACCACAGTATCATGTCACAGGATGCCGACAAAGGGAGACCACGCTTTCGGCTGCACAGAGATAAATCCTCGGCCAGCCAAATTGCCTCCTTTGTGTCACTAGATGGCCCCTTCTTGCATTACATGTTGATTTAGTGTCGCAAAACTGCCGCTGAATGTGTTTTCATAAAGTCGATTCAAGATTGCAGAAAAACACGAGGGTATCTTGTTCCTGTTATATTATCCCGTCAGACTGCCAAGAAACCAAAGACAATTATATACGGCAAAATACGCACACACAATGTACCTATTTAGTTCTAATCTCACTCTCAATCTCTCTCTCTCAGAAATAGAGAAAGACACAGAGAGACAGACAGAGAGAGGATGACAAAGACAGACAGACAGACAGACAGAGACAGACAGACAGACAGACAGACAGACAGACAGACAGACAGACAGAGACAGACAGACAGACAGACAGACAGAGACAGACAGACAGACAGACAGAGACAGACAGACAGACAGACAGACAGAGACAGACAGACAGACAGACAGAGACAGACAGAGACAGACAGACAGAGACAGATAGATAGACAGACAGAGACAGACAGACAGACAGACAGACAGACAGACAGAGACAGACAGATAGACAGACTGTCACAAAGATGTGAGTAGGATAGTTGTGATGTGAAGCACGTCGTGATTTTAACCTCCCTAAAGATTGAATTGGGATATGCTAGGACACGTTTGAAGCGATATCACGGGTTTCGTGTGTTGCACGAGAAAACTCTGGTTGGACATGAGTTGTGTTTGAGAAATGTAGCTGGTTTTGGTTGAATAACGTTACAACGTTGTATATGCTCGACCGAGCAAGGTGTGTATAGCGGTTGTCAGGTTTGTCGGGGACAAACACTCTTTCAAGAGACGGGTCTCTTAAGGTAAATGATTTACTATGTTGTATATTATTGAAGCTTGAATACATAGCTGGAATGTAATGTAAGTGTATACAAAGTGCACTAAATTCTGGTGTGGAGTTTGAGAGAATTCTTGTTGTGATTGTGTTATGGTTTTTGTTCCCGTCGCGATATAACCTTGAACGGTTGAAAACGACGTTAAACACCAAATAAAGAAAGAAAGATGGTTTTTGTTGGTAAATTCTTGAACATAATTGCTGTTACGCATTTATGGTATGTTTAAGACAGTGATACTATGTGTGGTAGTGTCAGTGGTGGATTAAGTGATTCATGGATGAAGTATAGTTTGGATATTGACTGTGGACGGAATGTGAATGTAGAATGAACGAGAGAGATGTTACATGACTTTAGTTTAGGAAGAGGAGATGGTTTAAGAGAATGTTGTATTAAGACTTGGGTTAATTCTTTAGGAGTTTCCATGACGAGAATTCATGAGCGTGAGCGAGGGACGGACCTCACACGGAAGAGGCGTGACGATGGTGGAGAGAGAGACCACATCGGCGCAAATGGCTGGACGGAGGAGTCTCCATCATCACCGGTCGTAGAGACGACGGTTATTTTCGTTAATGGCGAAAGTGTTTCTCGGGGAGAAACGTGGAAGGTGAAAGTGTTTCTCGGGGAGAAACGTGAAGGGTGCATGTTGGCATCTAAAAGGAGAGTTTCTGGGAATTCATCGTCTACGTGGTTTCAGCGGCACAAGGAGGTGTAAATGACGACATATAGTGAGCCGTGTTACGAACTCGTGAGTGTCTGTCAACACTTTACCTTGTGCAGTAATTAATTATTGAAATAATTTCTTTATATCATTAATCCCGTGTGTGGAGTGAGTGTAGAGAGATTGTAAGAACGGTGTGGACGAGAAGTTGTTTGGTATTGATGTTGTTTTCTTTAGGTGAAGAATTGTGTTATATTTTGTGTGAGGAAATAATAAGTCTGCATCCTCCCAAAATTCTGTGTTGGAGTGTTTTAGTGTGAAGATTGAAGTCAGTGTAATAAGATAGGGCAGAACACGTATACAGAAAAATAACACCTTATTCACACTACAATCCACTTCATGACACAGACAGACAGACAGACAGAGACAGACAGACAGAGACAGACAGACAGACAGAAAGACAGACAGAAAGACAAACAGAAAGACAAATACATAAAGACAAACACAGAAAGACAAGCACACAAACAGAGAGACGGAGAGAGGGTGACACAGATAGACAGAGAGACAGAGAGAGGGTGACACAGATAGACAGAGAGACGGAGAGAGGGTGACACAGATAGACAGAGAGACAGAGAGAGGGTGACACAGATAGACAGAGAGACAGAGAGAGGGTGACACGGATAGACAGAGAGACAGAGAGAGGGTGACACAGATAGACAGACAGAGAGACAAAGAGAGAAAGGCAAGCCACTGACCTGAGGCACCATGTTTTTGAAGGAATCCATGATGCGTGACGACTTGGCCTCCTGGTAGTAGGAGAACACCCCCGTCACCACCACCACCGTCACCAACACTATGCCCAGGTACAGCTGTGGACACATCGTTATCATCATCAACATCATCATCATCATCTGCATCATCGTCGTCGTCGTCATCATCGTCATTGCCATCATCATCATTGTCGTCACCTTCATCATCATCATCATCGTCATCGTCATCATCGTCGTTATCATCATCACCATCATCATCATCATCATCATCACCAACACTATTCCCAAGTATAGCTGTAGATATACCATGATCATCATCATGATCGTCATCATCATCGTCATCGTAATCATCATAATTATCCTTATCATTTATAGAATGTCCGGAAGGATTTTGTTGTATTCATAATCATTTTCACCGTGCGTATAGATTGATGTGTCATCAGAAATCTTGGTGGTCAGAGTATTGTTTGTCATAAGTACACATTTAATCTTGGTGGTCAGTTTCTTCAACCTTGACATTCTCGACATTCTCACTACCACGTCGCTGCCAGCTTTCCTTGTTCATCCTACGTTCTTCTCACACTGTGTTGAAATACAAGTTACGACAGCCTGCTGTGCGCTGTGTCCAGACGCCAAGACAAGGGCAGGGTTGAGCAAGGGGAGGTGACCCCAATTTCACGCATTACCCTCCACTGGTCCAGTGAACACACTCAACAAAAAATCGATTGACACTATCGAAGTTCACCCTCCCTTCCATTCACCCCACCACCCACCCATGCACCCACCGGGCCCACTCCCCACGCCCATGCCCCCTTCCGATACGAGTTCCCCTTTCGCGGTCTGCTGAGGAGGCGTTGAAAGTGATGCGAATGCAAAGTCTTTCACTTCTGTGTCAGGGACAATGCCACGTGACATGGGTTAGACCGGTTCTTTCGGTCATTTGTTTCCATTTGGAGTTGTGTGTGCTTTAAGTCAGCGTCATCACGCCCAGCCCCTAGCTACTCCCTTTGCATGGATAATTTTCTATTTGGGAAACATCAACGATTTTCTGAATTAAAAAAACCCACAATCAACGATGGTATAAAACCAGAACTGTTATCATTGTGCAGCAAACATCCCTTGATTTCAAGGTACTAAGTTCTGCTTTTCATTCCATACCGTATCCATGCAGCGGGCTTTTCCTACCGTGGCTCAATTTTGGTAGTACAAATTGCACAAGGCAAACTTTTACTTGGAACAAAGCCAGAAAAACGTAAGTAAACAACCAAATACCCTAGCTCCCCTCCCTCCTTCTTTCCGCCCCCATTCGCGAAAGCAAACCAAATTATATCTTGCCTCAGCAACTCTTCCCCCGAAAGTCAGTTTGTGTTCCAACGTCTTGACTCCTGACACAACAACTTTAACTGTCTCAGAAATGAAGACATCTGGGGGTGGAGCATTTCACTCCTTCATGATTGTGTTGATTTCTTGTTCAGTCTACAGCGCTCAGCTTTTCTAGCACGAATAACTGAACCCCACCGCATGTCCTTGGGGGAAAGTAACCCAGCTCGTGATTGGCTGCTAGTCTCTTCAGCACGGAAACAACATGTGCCGACTTCCTACCGACTTCCTGCCGACTCTGGTGTTGAAACAAAGACCTGAACACATGTTGAAGCCAGTCATCAACCGCTGCGGGAAGCAATGCTCAGCTACCTCCTTCTGCATGCTTACTTAAGAAAAGTAGATCCGCAAAGCCGACCAATGCAAATCTTGTTCCTTTTATCGCCTTTCTGATTATTTGACGATTTTCAGACAGGAACCTTGCTTTTGTGAATTTGAGTTGGGGTCAGGTGGGTTTTGTTTTGTTTTTGCGTTGGGGGGGGGGGGGGGGGTCTGTGTTGTAGTTTCCACTGTATAGGCACTACCTGCCAAAGAATCAATCTGTTTGCTGAATAATATTATGGCAGAAGAATGGATGGCCTTTGTAGTTATATCACAGGTTTTACAACAAACGGCCTCACCACAAAGATCTGCACTGCCTTTTTTTTAATGACGGGTATGGAACGCCCGCATTTTTCACTCTCTTTTTGTCTTTCCCTCTGCGCCCGTCTTGACCACCGAAATGGGTGCCCGCTGGATTGCCAACTTAACGTGGTCGGGGGGCTTGCGGGCCTCAGCGACCCATAGAGCTATGCCGGCGGGAGATTCGTCTCCTGGTAGGGTCACCCAAGCCAGACAGGTCGAAGGGTAGAGGTCTGACAAAGCGCAATCCACTGGTCGTTCAGGTTGGGGGTTGGGCACTGGGCTAACAACCCAGTTCCTTAAAAATGGTTTGTTACGGAAAGAGCAAAATAAACACTCTGCACCCTCACACTTACCCACCCCCAATCCTATCCCTCCTCGCTGTATTTCCAGAATAACATTATTTTTGTTGGCACTCACATTGTCGCCGGCCGGGTCCTCGTAGGTGGAAGCCTCGATGCTGTAGGCGATGAAACAAAGGATGGATCCGACCCACAGCAGCAGGGAGAATCCACCGAACAGGCTGCGGCAGAACTTGACCCACTCAGGGGTGGTCTTGGGCGGAGTCAGGTGGTTGGGACCGTCCCTCAGAAAGATCTCCTTGGCCCTCTCCACAGTCAGACCCTGGTCGCCGAAAGACAGAAAATAAAATGAACAAATCAACAAAACAAAAATAAATCTGAATCAGATAGACTGCTAACGACTCAAGAAGTAGATCCATAGAGTACCCACTCTCCGGGCGAGGGCTGCCTTAAAAAATTTCGCTTGTATGCTTATGCCACAACCCTCGAAAATAAAGATCTTGTCTTGTCTTGTCTTGTCTTGTCTTGTCTTGTCAAGAATAAAAAGCCTGACAGATTCACTCGATGTTTTAATATCGGTTAAAACGACGTGTCAGTTAACTGTATTTAAGTTCAGTGAAACTCTGAATTAAAAAACGCCAATATCGTTTGGGCTGACAGACAGACAGACAGACAGACAGACAGACAGACAGACAGACAGACAGAGGGATTTAAGGTTTAAACGCCATGATGTTAAGTGACCCGCCTTAATTTTCGGCGTTTGGGGAGGGGGGATAGCGAATGGAAAACAGTCTCCAAAAATAACCCAAACGCAGCGATAAAAATGTGAATAATGTCACGTTCAAACACTTATTCTTACGGCACTGTCCTCCCCACACAAACGATTCGACTCAGCGTCTGAGACCTGGCCAGGCTGACCGTCTGAGACCTGGAGGCTGTCACGTGAGACCTGGCCAGGCTGACCGTGTGAGACCTGGAGGCTGTCACGTGAGACCTGGCCAGGCTGACCGTCTGAGACCTGAAGGCTGTCACGTGAGACCTGGCCAGGCTGACCGTCTGAGACCTGGAGGCTGTCACGTGAGACCACCCCCTCCACTGGGACACGTGCCAACAACCAACAGCCTCCTTGCTGTCTGTGCACATGATTTCATTTCTTCAAAAGCCACTAAAGGTAACTTGAAAAAAAATTTGAAAATGTGGCTTCGATTTTCTGGAGCTGTATAATATCGCAAACCAATCAGAGATGGCTGCATTGATGTGCTGCGAGAAACGAAACGACAGATTGGCTCCAAATGCCCAATTGCCTGTATGAATATTCATGACTTTTTTCATCTCTCTGAATGTTATGAGATTGAGACCCAGGACTGGCACCACAGCGAATGAAAGCAGGTCGCTTTGGGTTACATGGCTTGCACACTATTTTTCTCGTCCGTACATACAAACAAACAAGCAAACAAAAAGACGAGCACTCAAACAAACAAACAAACATGCATACAAAGAAGAAAACAAACAAACAAACAAACTAAAACGTTTTCGTCAAAAGCAATTCGCAATGCTGCGAACAGGAAATATATTGCACAAATGTGAAGTTGCTCCGTGTAAAATTAGTTAAGTTTATCTCAACAGAGTTTCGTTAAATTATTCCATAACTTGGAAAAGTAGGGGCGACCACCCCCAACCAGGCGCCCAGGCGCGTCCACAGGTGTCGGATAGTGAGGTCAAAGATCTTCTACTGCTTCGCTTCTACTGCTTCACTAGCGAAGCAGTAGAAGATCTTTGGTGGGCTGGCCTTCAGATATGGAGGTTAGCTGCGAGGCTTGCCAGGACGAATAAGCAGTCGCGGACTAAATGGCGGTGCTTCCAGCAGAATGGGGCAGGGTAACAGGTGGCACTGTTACTCTCAAGAAATACCCCAGGTGTCCAATTACGGGAGCACCATGCAATCAAGAGCCGCATTATTGACGGGCCGCCCGAGCGGCTCGTCTTATGGCGTCGGGTAAGTCACGTAGCTTGCAGGTGGAGAAATTTTTTTCATGGGGGATTTCTGTGACGTATGTACCACGTGACAGGAAGTCGCCGTTGGTCTCGGCAAAGAAACTACAATGCAGTGTGTGGTCTCGGTGAGACTGAAAGACAGAGAGCGACAGATACACACAGTGATTCAAGGCGCCCAACTCTAGTAAAGTTGTCGTAGCACGTCCGTCTATGGCCAAAGTGATCCGGGTTCGATTCCCGGCATGGGCGGTCTATTTTTTTTTTAATTCTTGTTTACTATTGTTTATTATGAACGTTTTAATGTTTTATTTTACTCTAATAATTTGTTTAATTGTGTAAAACAAATAAATAATTTTTTTTTTTTTTAATCCAAGTGATCCGGTTGGAAAGCGATTCGTCTATGGCCAAAGTGATCCGGGTTCGATTCCCGGCATGGGCGGTCTATTTTTTTTTTTTTTTTAATTCTTGTTTACTATTGTTTATTATGAACGTTTTAATGTTTTATTTTACTCTAATAATTTTTTTAATTGTGTAAAATAAATTTAAAAAATTTTTTTTTTTAAATCCACGTGCACAAGACAAAAACTTTCATACTGGGGGAGCGAGCCAGTCTGAAGAGTACTCGGGTCCAGCGCCAGCGTTTTTTATAAGAACTTGGAGTGATTGGGAATTTGCGCGTTTCTCGTGAGTGCTTTCGAAGTTTTGTAATTTGATTTTCCCCAGCGAGTGTTCTTTGGAGGGCAGTAGACTGTGATTGCTGGTGCATGTTTTTATTTTTGTTTTTCGTTCTTTGTTTCCGTTTGTAGTCTGTGGTCAAATACCTCACAATGAGCTCAAATAAATCACAGGCACAGGAAATGAACAAGAAGAAGTGTGTCACAAGAATTTGAATTCTAACAAAAACATGTGTATGAGTTCATAGACTACCACTGTCGAACCCTTCACTGTACAATGTAAATGAGTACAAAATATAGTCGTCAGTTTGGGAGACATTGTAGAGCACAGGTGAACTTTATCACAAACGGACAACACAAAAAGTACTTTCTTTTCAAACTTGAAAGTTTGTTGTCTATTTTTACCAGGGTCTTTCAAACAAACAATAACATGTGTATTTTTTATGTGAAAAAATTCATCTATTTTAACATTGTTGTACTTAAAATCTTAACATCTGCTAACAATTTGCGTATGAATATTTTTTATTCCTGCACTAGAAGGGAAGAAATCAACCTGTGGAAGACGTGCTGTGGTTTGTCTCCCTTCCTTCGAAACCGAAACCGTCTGTAACGCTTACAGGGCCTCATAGATATCAGAGTCAACTCTCTCTCCACCCCCCCCCCCCCCCCCCCCGCCCCCGACACATCCACGCATTCAGCGTAACGGCTTGTACGGCGTGTTACTTCAACATAATATGATAATAATAATAATAATAATAATAATAATAACTTCAACAAGTATTTTTTGGAAAAAAATTAACCTTAACAAGGCCTCAACACAACAGCGCTTCCTGGAATTGCATGGCTGTTACCGGGAAATGTACTGGGTCAAAGGTCCGCCTGACTCGAAAATTTACTGGGGAAAAGACAGCGACTGCAAAAAATCGTGTACTTCATGATTGGTACAATGGCCAACACAAATGTTGTCGGATCAAGTCTACTTCCATTCTTTAGATGGTATATGTTTTTTCAAAGAAATAGTCTTTTACATTGACTACTGCCCTCCCAGGAAACCTGGCCACATCCTCAACAAAGTCAGCCAGAGCTTCGTTTAAGTGTGACAATGGGTCATATATTGGTGCTACATTACTAGCATTCAAATGTGTATTCATGGCAACTGCATTTTGCCATTTAGAACAGTTTCACTAACACTGTATTCTTTCTTGCTTTATTATTTTGTGACTCAGTGATAATTTTAAATAAAGTTATTTGCATCATACACTTTGATTTCATTCATTTCTATTTATAACTACTTTTACTACTTTCCCTTCTACACTGTGACATGCCACTGTATGACGCTCATTCAGACCAAAAACAATACCATTCCTACCTGTTGCAACGTCTATCGCTCGCTCTGTCTTTTGGTTCCTTGGTTGATCGATCGGTTTCTTGGTGGAAAACATATTTCTGTCACCAATACCAGTATTATTGCATCACTTCCATAAAGGTAGAGTAGCCTTCTTCCTTTCTGTTAAGCCAATAGGTCTTATTCATTATTGAGCTCTTATTCATAATTGCATTACTTTCACAACAATCTTCTTCCTTGATATTGCGATAGTTGTTATCTCCCATTTATGTACAAACGCCGAAAAGACAATTTAACAGGACACATCAACACTATTATTTTGTTTACCTGTCGCTCGCTCTGTCTTTTGGTTCCTTGGTTGATCGATCGGTTTCTTGGTGGAAAACATATTTCTGTCACCAATACCAGTATTATTGCATCACTTCCATAAAGGTAGAGTAGCCTTCTTCCTTTCTGTTAAGCCAATAGGTCTTATTCATTATTGAGCTCTTATTCATTATTGCATTACTTTCACAACAATCTTCTTCCTTGATATTGCGATAGTTGTTATCTCCCATTTATGTACAAACGCCGAAAAGACAATTTAACAGGACACATCAACACTATTATTTTGTTTACCTGTACCAACAGGTGTACAACTTCCTGTTTCTTTGATATTGCCAATGTTTCGGCCCGTGTTGATCCTGGGATCAACTGA
Organism: Littorina saxatilis; assembly: GCF_037325665.1. Lineage (NCBI taxonomy): Eukaryota > Metazoa > Mollusca > Gastropoda > Littorinimorpha > Littorinidae > Littorina > Littorina saxatilis. Next base: position 61,688,308 of record NC_090249.1, on the reverse strand, counting down.
ATTTCTTGTAAGCTCTAGCCCTGGGGAAGGTCACCTCCGATAAACAAACCAGCCAGCTATGGCCAAATAGCCGGGTAGACTGGACTCGACAGCCCTGTAAAGCCACCAGTCCAGGAGAAGGACCACTCCGATATAAAAACACGTCGAAGTCGGATGAGCTGGGCCATGTATGGCGCATAACGGCAGCTTAACGCATCAACGCTCAATAGGAGCGATCGAGAAGAAGAAGAAGAAGATTCCATAAAAAAGGTGTTTGGTGTTCCAACTACAACGTACATTGCGAATACTCGTACAAACAATCTGTGCAGTCATCGCTCAGTCTACCTCAGACTTAATTCAGTCATCACTCAGTCTACCTCAGACTTAATTCAGTCATCACTCAGTCTACCTCAGACTTAATTCAATCATAGCTCGGTCTACCTCAGACTTAATTAAGTCATCGCTCAGTCTACCTCAGACTTAATTCAATCATAGCTCGGTCTACCTCAGACTTAATTCAGTCATCACTCAGTCTACCTCAGACTTAATTCAGTCATCACTCAGTCTACCTCAGACTTAATTCAGTCATCACTCAGTCTACCTCAGACTTAATTCAGTCATCACTCAGTCTACCTCAGACTTAATTCAATCATAGCTCGGTCTACCTCAGACTTAATTCAGTCATCACTCGGTCTACCTCAGACTTAATTCAGTCATCGCTCAGTCTACCTCAGACTTAATTCAGTCATCGCTCAGTCTACCTCAGACTTAATTCAGTCATCACTCAGTCTACCTCAGACTTAATTCAGTCATCACTCAGTCTACCTCAGACTTAATTCAGTCATCGCTCAGTCTACCTCAGACTTAATTCAGTCATCACTCAGTCTACCTCAGACTTAATTCAGTCATCGCTCAGTCTACCTCAGACTTAATTCAGTCATCACTCGGTCTACCTCAGACTTAATTCAGTCATCGCTCGGTCTACCTCAGACTTAATTCATTCATCACTCAGTCTACCTCAGACTTAATTCAGTCATCGCTCAGTCTACCTCAGACTTAATTCAGTCATCACTCAGTCTACCTCAGACTTAATTCAGTCATCGCTCAGTCTACCTCAGACTTAATTCAGTCATCACTCAGTCTACCTCAGACTTAATGCAGTCATCGCTCGGTCTACCTCAGACTTAATTCAGTCATCACTCAGTCTACCTCAGACTTAATTCAGTCATCACTCAGTCTATCTCAGACTTAATTCAGTCATCACTCAGTCTACCTCAGACTTAATTCAGTCATCGCTCGGTCTACCTCAGACTTAATTCAGTCATCACTCAGTCTACCTCAGACTTAATTCAGTCATCACTCGGTCTACCTCAGACTTAATTCAGTCATCACTCAGTCTACCTCAGACTTAATTCAGTCATCGCTCAGTCTACCTCAGACTTAATTCAGTCATCACTCAGTCTACCTCAGACTTAATTCAGTCATCGCTCGGTCTACCTCAGACTTAATTCAGTCATCACTCAGTCTACCTCAGACTTAATTCAGTCATCGCTCAGTCTACCTCAGACTTAATTCAGTCATCACTCAGTCTACCTCAGACTTAATTCAGTCATCGCTCAGTCTACCTCAGACTTAATTCAGTCATCACTCGGTCTACCTTAGATTTAATTCAGTGATTAATTAAGAGCCTGTATCTCTTTCGTGTCCGTATGTACGAACTGATGACTCGGTGTAACCACCCCACCCTGGCTGTGATTGGACAAGCGTGTCTAATTAGTCTGGTCATGCCATCAGTCTGCCATGTGAGTTAATGAGTTTTTGAGTGATGACCCTCTCCCTGATACATCACTGTATCTGTCTCTCATTCGTGCTCTCTCTCTCTCTCTCTCTCTCTCTCTCTCTCTCTCTCTCTCTCTCTCTCTCTCTCTCTCTCTCTCTCTCTCTCTCTCTCTCTCTCTCTCTCTCTCTCTCTCTCTCTCTCTCTCTCTCTCTCTCTCTCTCTCTCTCTCTCTCTCTCTCTCTCTGTAAGAAAAGGCGTAGCCTTAAATCTTAATTCTTGTTAAATAAAGTTCAATAAAGTTCAATTCTCTCTCTCTCTCTCTCTCTCTCTCTCTCTCTCTCTCTCTCTCTCTCTCTCTCTCTCTCTCTCTCTCTCTCTCTCTCTCTCTCTCTCTCTCTCTCTCTTTGATTTCCGCCCTTTGCCCCTAGCTTATAGCGGATTGTTGCAGCCTCGTGGAGATTACACCTGACTTACCTGTTATTACCTGTGGTTACCTGGCCCACCTGTAATTACCCCAGTAATGCAGGATTACCTGTAACTGAGACAGTTTCTCTCTCAACCAGGTCATGAGGTCGGGCTGTCAGGCTTTACAATTATTAATGTCCGTATGGTCCTTACTGAATCGCTTTCTGTCGTGTTTGTCAAAAGAAACTCCAAACAGAAGTGTTCCACTTTTGAACATATTTCTGCAAAAGATTTAAACACTTTATGACATAGTACATAGTTCTAGAAAAAGAGGTACACATAATAACAATGAATCAGTTGCACACTAGTGAACGCTATGTGAGTTACTTTCGTCAGTAGAACTATGTACTATGTCACAAAGTGTTCAAAACGTGTCACGGATATGTGTTTTAAACACTTCTATCTAAAGTAAATAGAGGGGTCCTGTGTATCTTTAGAGGAAGAGGATCACGAGGATTATTTCAGTACATATCAACAGTGCGGGGTTGGCGTTAGCCGGAACAGTCCTGCTTTTACCGGTAACCATCTTCCCAGTAGAAACACGAAAATACCCAGCATGCCTCCTCCGAAATCGGCGTATGCTGCCTGCATGGCGGGGTAAAAACGGTCATACACGTAAAAATCCACTCGTGCTAAAACATGAGTGAACGTGGGAGTTTCAGCCCATGAACGAAGAAGAAGAAGAGAAGAAGAAAGTAAGCTGAGCATGCGATTCATTTCGCAACCTCTGCTCCATTCTTCTTTTAGAAATGTTTCCAGTTTCATCGGAGCGTCTTGATATGGACAGGTACATTGCACAAGCCCACCTGTACTTGTTGTCTTTTTTCCTGACACCTCTGGTTGTGTCCCTGTATGAAGTATGTCCCGGTGACTTACGAACACTTTGCCCTTGAAGTTGAATGCCATCGCCCAAAGTCATGTTTCCCCCTCAAGGATCAAATGACGACCGCTTGACTGTCTTACTTTGTTAACGATCCTCCACCCTCCCCTTCCAAGCCCCTAATTAGGGGGTTAAATCATGCTGACTTCTGAATCAAACCGGCATGCGATTCTGTTGAAATCTGTCAAGGTTATCATTTTAATGCTAATTAAAGTTGTCGCACGAGGGGTTCAATGTTGCTGTGTTTTCTATCGATTATTTGACTTACGTCGTGACCTTGACTAGCTGACACTTTCCTCTGGTATCCACAGTTTAAACCACTTCATCCCACTGGCTACCTATAGAAGCTTGAGACAACATAAATTCTGTTACCCCCCCCGCCCTCTCTTATCCCTGCCTAATAGCCGACCTGTTCCCGAGAACCAGCACCTTTCTCAGTCTGACATCCGGTGACCTTATTACGTCCAGTTAGAGGTCGTCGCCTGCCTGCCTCATCTTGTCAGTCGGGACATTTCCTTCTGTCGTCTCGGAATCGGAAGACATTTGTCAGATTCTTTCAGGAGACCTTTCTATGACCTGACAATGTCATACGTGTCCAGACTGCATTCTGTGTTATTCAGTCAGATATTGCGATGCCTGGTATTTCTCAGAGAAAAGCTTTTATGAGGCGAATAAAGTTTCGTCAACGACATTGAAAGCGTTTCATGTTATCTGTGGTGTTGTTATTTTTCTTTCCTTCAGTCGGGCTCTTGTTTCAGATTGTCTGTGGTGTTGTTAATTGTCTTTCCTTCAGTCGGGCTCTTGTTTCCGATTGTCTGTGGTGTTGTTAATTGTCTTTCCTTCAGTCGGGCTCTTGTTTCAGATTGTCTGTGGTGTTGTTCTTTGTCTTTCCTTCAGTCGGGCTCTTGTTTCAGATTGTCTGTGGTGTTGTTATTTGTCTTTCCTTCAGTCGGGCTCTTGTTTCAGATTGTCTGTGGTGTTGTTAATTGTCGTTCCTTCAGTCGGGCTCTTGTTTCAGATTGTCTGTGGTGTTGTTATTTGTCTTTCCTTCAGTCGGGCTCTTGTTTCAGATTGTCTGTGGTGTTGTTAATTGTCGTTCCTTCAGTCGGGCTCTTGTTTCAGATTGTCTGTGGTGTTGTTAATTGTCTTTCCTTCAGTCGGGCTCTTGTTTCAGATTGTCTGTGGTGTTGTTCTTGTTCTTTCCTTCAGTCGGGCTCTTGTTTCCGATTGTCCAGGAGATGTCATTATGCGACCTGGCTGCATTTCGCGTTTCATGCACACACAAAAAAAACGTTTTTGAGGTCAGTAAAGTTCTGTCAACAACACCATTAACCTTTCACGTCATATGCGGGATTTGCCGTCTTTTTCAATTCAGTCGGGTTCGTTTAGTATAAAAGCCTAACTTCTTCCTTTATCTTTTTTTTCCCTTGTAAAGTTTCCAGACCACACTCTCCACTATTACATCAAGTCTTTTGCCATATGCCAAAGAATAGTTTAAATTGTTTCTGAGAGTGAGTCCTGTTTTTGTCATGTGACTTGGTCTTGTGATCAAAGACTCCTCAGAAAGCGGCGTATGACTGCCTAAATGGCGGGCTAAAAAGAGTCATACACGTGTATAAACAATGGTGAACGCGGGGTGTGTAATCTATATATACACGTGTATAAACAATTGTGAACGCGGGGTGTGTAACCTATATATACACGTGTATAAACAATGGTGAACGCGGGGTGTGTAACCTATATATACACGTGTATAAACAATGGTGAACGCGGGGTGTGTAACCTATATATACACGTGTATAAACAATGGTGAACGCGGGGTGTGTAACCTATATATACACGTGTATAAACAATGGTGAACGCGGGGTGTGTAACCTATATATACACGTGTATAAACAATGGTGAACGCGGGGTGTGTAACCTATATATACACGTGTATAAACAATGGTGAACGCGGGGTGTGTAACCTATATATACACGTGTATAAACAATGGTGAACGCGAGGTGTGTAACCTATATATACACGTGTATAAACAATGGTGAACGCGGGGTGTGTAACCTATATATACACGTGTAAAAACAATGGTGAACGCGGGGTGTGTAACCTATATATACACGTGTATAAACAATGGTGAACGCGGGGTGTGTAACCTATATATACACGTGTATAACAATGGTGAACGCGGGGTGTGTAACCTATATATACACGTGTATAAACAATGGTGAACGCGGGGTGTGTAACCTATATATACACGTGTATAAACAATGGTGAACGCGGGGTGTGTAACCTATATATATACACGTGTATAAACAATGGTGAACGCGGGGTGTGTAACCTATATATACACGTGTATAAACAATGGTGAACGCGGGGTGTGTAACCAATATATACACGTGTATAAACAATGGTGAACGCGGGGTGTGTAACCTATATATACACGTGTATAAACAATGGTGAACGCGGGGTGTGTAACCTATATATACACGTGTATAAACAATGGTGAACGCGGGGTGTGTAACCTATATATACACGTGTATAAACAATGGTGAACGCGGGGTGTGTAACCTATATATACACGTGTATAAACAATGGTGAACGCGGGGTGTTTCAGCCCAAGAACGATAAGAAGAACAAGAAGGTCAGTCATCTCAGTTTTGCCATTCCAACCTTGAACGAGTCACCCACTTGCTCAAGAAACAGTTTTGAAACTTACGCTGACCGCATGTATTGGCAAAACGCTGAGCTTGCAATGTTATTTCGCAACGTCTACTCCATTCTGCGTCTGAAATATTTCCAGTTTCATTAGACCGTGTTGATACGAGCAAGTATTATGCCCAAACCCAACAGGGTGATATGTTGTTTTTTCGTTTTATCCCATCTCTCCTGTCATGTTTCGTCCCCGGATGAAGTACGTTCCAGAGGTTTTCTTACAAACACTTTGTCCTTGAATGATTTCGCCCCTGGTCTTGTTTCGACCCCCCCAAGGTCAACTATCGACTGCTTGGCTGCATTTAACTACTCCCCCCCCCCCTTCACCCCCCCCTTACCGATCCGTCTATTGAACCCTCCCCCCTCAGCCCCTAGCGACGAAGATTTAAGGTGTGATCAATTCTGATTCCAATATAATGTCAGAGTTCGGTGGGTTATAGAAACACGACAATACCAAGCATGCATCCGCGGAAATCGGCGTATGTCTGCCGAAATGGTGGGATAAAATCGGGCATGCACGTAAAAACCTACTCGTGCAAACACACACACAGACACACACACACACACACACACAGGCAGACACACATTCACACACACACACACACACATAGTGACACAAACACACACACACACACATACAGACACACACACATTCACACACACACACATAGACACACACACAGACACACACCAGGGCCGGACTACCGGGGGGGTTATGGGGGTTGCGCAACCCCCCCCCCCCCCCCCCTAGCCTAAACATGTACCTTACTTATTTTTTTTATTTTTTATTATTGCTTATTTTATGCCGTTTCATGCAAGGAGCGACCATTTTCCTGTCTCAGAATATGACCTACCCGTCAGCTTCAGGGGGCTTCGCCCCCTGACCCCCCCAACGAGGAGGGGGGGTGGGTTCTAGGGTTTCCGGACCCCCCCCCCCCCCCCAGCCCAAAAATAAAAATATTGAATGAGGTATGCATTTCTTTATTTTACATTGAGTTCCAATTTTTGGGGTATTAATCAGTGACAAAATCTGCTGCCTGAAACTGGTAATGATCATCCTCAGAATGCACCAGATTGCACCATTTTGCATCCTTTTTTTCAAAATTTTCCGGGGGGCATGCCCCCGGACCCCCCTAGCAAGCTCGGCGCTTCGCGCCGTCGGCTCGGCGCTTCGCGCCTTCACACCCATATCTTCACAATATACTTTTGAAAAAAACCAGTCATAAAATGAACTGATCCGCCCCTGCCGCCAGGGGGGACATCCCCCTGGGCCACCACTGGCAACCCCCCCCCCCTCCTCTTCGCCTAGTCCGGCCCTGCACACACACACAGACACACACACACACACACACAGACACACACACACACACACACACACACACAGACACACACACACACACAGACACACACACATTCACACACACACACACACACACACACACTGATATGCGTGTACGTGGGAGTCTCAGCCCATGAACAAACAAGAAAAATAAGAAAATATACGACTCTTTTAAAAACTGCCCGGGCTATCCGTGTTAAAGTTTACACCAAATACCGCAAGGAGGTTTCAGTGTTGCTGTTTCTCCCATCAATCACTGGATTCAGGGCGTGACCCTGGCTTACTGGTGAAACTCGTTTCCCTTTCTTCGAGATTAAATCCAGCTCATCCCAAGTATACTGGCTGCCTGGAACTCGGAGACTACACAAATTGTGTTACCTCCCCTCCCTTACCCCTGCCTAATAGCCGACCTCTTCCCGCAAACCGGGACCTTTGTTAATCTGACATCCGGTGACCTTATTACGTCCAGTTAGAGGTCGTCGTCTGCCTGCCTCATCTTGTCAGTCTGGAACTTCCCTTCTGTTGTCATGGAAACGCCTGAAAATCTTTTTGTCACATTGATGGAGAGACCATGCATGCCTGTCAATGTAGATGCGGCGGCGTTTTTCGTTATCCAATCAGATCTCTCGGCTATTTCCTACCGCACAAAGACAATCAGTTTCTGAAGTCAGGAAGGCATGTCACGGATATCATAAGCCTTCCATGTTATCTGCCCAGTCTCTTTCCTTCAGTTAAACCCTCACATGGAATTGAACAAAATGCCAAATATTTGTGTCCATCTTCTTTATCTTTAATTTACTGACTTCAATCTCGGGAGTCATATCAAGTCTCCCGCTACGAAAAACAAAACCTTGTTTCTAACTAGATCTTGTTCTGTTCACCTCAACCCGTGACCTCTATCCACCCACAATGCATCTGTACCGAGTCGTCTGCCTGTTTTACATACAGCTTCCAAACCAAGGACGACTGTACTGAGCTAGGGCTATGCTGACCTTTCATTTTGCAATCTCCATCCTGCCTGTGAGAAGCTGTCCGGTTTCATCAGAGCGTGTTGATACGAGGAGTCACATTGCCCAATACTCTCTGTCTCTGCCTCCTCTGATGTTTCGCCCATGTATGGAGCGTGTTCCAGTGGCTTCCTCACAAACACTTGTATAAACACCAATATATTGCTTTCCCCTCCTGTGACACTGCCCTGACCTTGTTTTTCCTCTCAAGGCTTGATTGTCGATCGCCTCGCTCATTTTTCTCCCCCCCCCCCCCCCCCCCCCTCCGCGGGTTAGGGGGAAGAATTTACCCGATGCTCCCCAGCATGTCGTAAGAGGCGACTAACGGGTTCTGTTTCTCCTTTAACCCTTGTTAAGTGTTTCTTGTATAGAATATAGTCAATTTTTGTAAAGATTTTAGTCAAGCAGTATGTAAGAAATGTTAAGTCCTTTGTACTGGAAACTTGCATTCTCCCAGTAAGGTCATATATTGTACTACGTTGCAAACCCCTGGAGCAAATTTTTGATTAGTGCTTTTGTAAACAAGAAACAATTAACAAGTGGCTCTATCCCATCTCCCCCTTTCCCCGTCGCGATATAACCCTCGTGGTTGAAAACGACGTTAAACATCAAATAAAGAAAGAAAGAAAGATTTTTTTCTCCGCAGAAAAAGAGACAGAAGAAGTGAGAAAGTTTAATCGCCAAAACGTAATAGTTTATCGCGATGGGGAGCTTGGGCGATGGGGAAACAATTTCGAAAAAAACAAACGTGTCACAATGTACAAAAGAGAGACAGAGACAGAGAGAGACAGACAGACAAACAGACAGAAAGACAGAGAGAGCAACGCCTCCTCCTTCTCCTCCACTCCCCGCCCCTGCACCCCCTCCCCACACCTCTTGTGGCCTGTCTTCGTACCAAGTTTGTTCCAGTGGCTTCCTCACAAACACTCAAGTCTTGTCTTCGTACCAAGTTTGTTCCAGTGGCTTCCTCACAAACACTCAAGTCTTGTCTTCGTACCAAGTTTGTTCCAGTGGCTTCCTCACAAACACTCAAGTCTTGTCTTCGTA
>NC_090249.1:61669101-61674101 GCF_037325665.1 Littorina saxatilis | reverse complement strand
TGGTTATTTTTGTTTTTCGTCTCTTCAGCAGTTACTGCAATTCGAGACCGACAACACAGAGAGAGAGAGAGAGAGAGAGAGAGAGGGAGAGAGAGAGAGAGAGAGAGAGAGAGAGAGAGGGAGAGAGAGAGAGAGAGAGAGAGGGGAGAGAGAGAACTCAGAACTCAGAACTTTATTACATAAGGATATACAGAGAATAATTGTAAATGTAAGCCGTGAGAGAGAGACAGACAGACAGACAGACAGACAGACAGACAGACAGACAGACAGACAGACACAGAGACAGACAGACAGACAGACAGAGACAGAGGGAGAGACAGAGACAAAGAGATATTAAGACAGAGAGAGACATAGACAAATTCATAGACAAAGACAGAGACATATATGAGAGACAGATATGAGCGACAGAAAGAGACACACAGACGGCCACACAGACAGACAGAAAAAGAAAGAACCATGCAGACAGAGAGAGAAAGAAAGAGAATGACAGACAGACGGAGAAAGGGAGAAAAAGAGATCCAGGGAGAGAAACAGAGATAGAATGGCAGTCATGAGGTCGTACCGTGTTGGGATCAGTCCCGAGTCGAGCGTAGATCTCCGGGAGCGGCACCTTGTGCTCGTCCATTTCGATCTCCTGCTTGAGCTCGTCCAGGTTCTCCTTCGCCTTCCGCTGCTTGCGGGGCATGACGGGACGGAGCTTCTGCACCAGGTGAGTCGCCTCCTCCTTCATCTCGGCAGCCGCATTGTTCTGCGGAGAAAATGAAAGAGATGGTTACGGGGATAATAACGTCAAAGACATAAGGTTCGGTAGGTCGGTTTATCTTTCTTTTTTCCCCATTTACCCACAGATGCATGTTGTTGTTTTTAATGGGGGAACTCGCGCGAGTGTGTCCCCTGGACGTCGGAGAAGGCGAACTTTCCTGGCACAGTCTTCAAAATCGAGTTTTGTCATTTTTCATAATTCTTTTTTGTTTGAAGTTAACAAACAAGTTAAACCTGTTCTCCAACACATACATTGTTTGTAGTAAAAGGTGGGGTGGGGGGGGGGGGCGACAATCATACAATCATTTAAACAAAATGATAAGGAGGAAATGTTGTGTTCCATGTCACGGGACATTGTGCTCTGCAAGCGATCGCGGAATCTTCCTGTTGCATCACGTGTCCTATTTTCCTCTCTGCGTCGCGTCTCAAATAGACTTATGTCCAGTATTTGCATGGTTTCCGTGATTGTTCTGCTCTCTCCTCCTATTTCCTCTTCCCTCTGTTTTTAAGAGGAAAGAGGAGAGGAAGGGGGAGGGGGAGGGCAAAGGAACGGGAGGTCATGATTGGTTACTGGAGTGAATTTCATGACACCCACTCCAGCGCAGGTTGTAATCTCAAGTTATTGATTGCAGCGAACTCCATCATCAGCTGTGTAATTGAACAACGCGCGCCATCTTGTGGAGGGAATGCGGCCTTTCCGTGAAATTGATCTCAGTTACATTTGTTCTTCCCCTAGAGAAAGACCCCCCTCGCTCTGCCCGTGATGCTCCCCGTGATGCTCCCCGTGATCCTGACAGGGTTCCTGAACGGCCCCCATGCACTCACAACACGCGAGGTGTCAGGAATAGTGTGATTGTTTACTGCTACCTGCCTTCCCATTGTGTACATCACGGAGATCCGGCCTGGCTTTTTCTTTGACCTGAGCTTTTCCATATAAGGGCATCCTTTCACTTGTACCAGAGCTGAATCTACAAGCGGGTGGGGGTGGGGATGGGGGTTGGAGTTCTGGGTCCCCCCCTCCCCCCTACCCGGCAAATGTATCATTTTTTTCTCAAGGAGAGCCCCAAATACCCCTTTCAATGCTAACTTTAAACAGCGAATTAAATACTGGTAATGCTTTGCATACAAATATTTACTGACAGCGAACAGGTCAGATTCCCTTCTCCGGCGATAGGAAATTAGACTTGGGGCAGAACCTCACACTCTGTGCTTCAAACGTCAAAAGACAGAATTGTTGGACATTTGTAGGCAACAAAATGTTTTACTTCCACCATTGTATTTCGAAGATGCACACTTAGTTGATGTTGAAAATCACAAGCACCTTGGCGTCATTCTACAAGGTAATTGTAAATGGGATTCCCACATAAAAAGTCTAATTGCTAAATGTAGAAAGTCAATTGCGTGTTTTGGTTTTTTCAAGCATCGTTTAAACAGAAAATCACTTGAAGTTATATATAAATCCTTTATGTTACCATTGTTTGATTATGCGGACGTTATCTGGGATAACTGTACACAGTGTTTGGCATGCGAGTTGGAGACATTGCATCTCGATGCAATCCGAATCATTGTAGGTGCAGTACGTGGCACAAGCCACCAAAAACTGTATAACGAATCGGGTTTTGTGCCCCTGAAAGAAAGGCGACGTCGTCATAAACTTTTGCTGTATTATAAAATTGTAAATCGTTTAACCCCAGAATATTTATATTCCAAACTGCCGGTCCTGGTTTCCGATGTAAATCCTTACCACAGACGACGCCCTCTTGAACGTAAGTTTCCATTGTGCAGAAGTGAGTTATATAAATCTTCATTTTTTCCTTCAACGACAGCTTTGTGGAATAATCTTCCAGAAAATATACAACAAACGCAGTCAGTTGGTGAATTTAAAAGGTATTTGACCGATGGAGATGTTGTTGTTCCACCGTATTATTATTTAGGCAACCGCCAGGGACAGGTACTTCACAGCAGGTTGAGATTAAACATGAGCGATTTGCAACAAGACTTAGTTAACCGACACCTCTCTGATAATTTAGAATGTACGTGTGGAGCATGCCCGGAAGATTCTGAACATTTCTTATTACACTGTCCAAAATTTAAAGAACATAGAACCATTTTATTCAATAGTCTGCCAACACACGTTCTGGACTGCAAAACACTCTTGTTTGGAAATACTGATTTAACTATATCTTTGAACACGAAAATATTCTCTGTTGTACAAGACTATGTTATGTTAACTAATCGCTTCGGCTGATATTATATTAACTGTGCAATTGATGTAGCCAGGCATTCTCTCCCTCCCTCTCTCTCTCTCTCCCTCTCCCCCCCTCTCTCTCTCTCTCTCTCTCTCTCTCTCTCTCTCTCTCTCTCTCTCTCTCTCTCTCTCTCTCTCTCTCTCTCTTTACCCTATTTGTATAAAATATAATTAAAGATTATCAAGATAAGTGTTGAAGCTATCACTTGTTCGCCATGTTTTGCTATCTGAATGTGTATTGATTATAAGTTCAAGAACGTGTCCATAAGCAATCTGCTTGTTAACGTTCTCAATGTTGTTATTGTTTGAAACGTGTGTATGAGAATTTGAATAAACACGCTTAAACCAAACGTCAAAGCATCTTTTTTTTTTCTTTTTCTTTTTTTCAACAGCAAAGTTTATTAGAGCATGTTTAGTTGATCTTGATGTCCAGATTCCGAGTGCCTGTGATTTTTGGAAACGAAAATATAATGTAGATTTGGATAAGAGAAACTGGTTATTGGCTGTTAACAGCACAAAAGAAGAAAGATTACGTCTGCTGCACTGAAAATTATTACATAGAATATATCCAACCAATATTTTATTAAACAAAATGGGATTACGAACATCGAATAAGTGTGAATTTTGTAATGAATTAGACACCCTTGAACATTTCTTTTTTAGTTGCCAAGAGGTGATGAAGGGTTGGAAAATATGTAAAGATTTTGTTTATAAGAAAATACATGTTGCCATTATTTTGAATGAAGAAAATGTATTTTTGGGTTATTTTAGGGAAAGTTTGAAAAATGATTATATCTATTTTGTGAATTATTGTATTTTAATTACCAAAATGACCATTGGAAAATTTGAATATGGAAAAAAAGTTAGATTTGGGTGTATTATTGGAAACTGAGCTGAACATTAGGAATAAATTTATGTTATGATTATTTTTATTTATTTATTTATTTAAACATAATTATTAGTTTACTGATAAAGTTTGTTGATTTAAAAATGTACACATTTGACTGAGAAAAGAAAAGACTTATGAAGGTTTGCTCCAAGCCACACACACACACACACACACAAAATAAATTAAAAAAATAAAAATAAGGCAAAAAATAATTGTAGTAGCAAACCTGCATGCAACTGAGGTTAAAAAAAAAAAATAAAAAATAAAAATCTATTTTTTTCTCCCCATTTACACACATTTTCGGTTCATTAATTGTACAATATCCCCAAATGTTTGTTTGGAACAGCTGTACGATTGACTCCCAGTCCACAATTTTTAAGATTTAACAGGAACTCCTGTCAAACCAGTATCTCGTAAGAAGAAAACCAACTAAAACCAGAAATGTATTCTAAGTCTGATCTGGACAAACAGACAAACAGACAGAGTGAATCATATGCACCACCGTATATATAAACGGGGGTTTAAAAAAAAGGAGGGGGGGGTAGTACTTTTCCCCAAAATACGGATTTTTATTTAACAGATGAAAAGATTTATCAGCTGAAGTGTCCTATACTGAGCAAGGTCCGGTCGCCGTTGATAAATCACCGGTCAAGGAGTGGACAAGTAGTCGCAGTCACAACTTGGTCATAGTTGCCCAGACTGCTCTGTAACGCTAGACGGAAGTACACACACACACACACACACACACACACACACACACACACACACACACACACACACACACACACACACACACACACACACACACACACACACATATATTTGTATTGTTCTCTTTCTCTGCATCCAACTCTGCACGTTGACACTGGGTCATTCACTTGTTGACATCCATTTTCGTACTGTCACTGTGATTCGTGGCATGGGTCAGCAGTGCTACTGATGAGGAAGTGATGAACGTAGTTCAGACGATAATAGGTCTGTTTGTGTTTAATTTTGTGATTATTGCTTGGTTGGTCGGCCCCATTTTTAATGCTCATAACTGGAAAGTACAAAAAGCTGTTTAATTCATAACCTCCAAAGCTTTTCCCCCCGCATCCATTT
>NC_090249.1:61511601-61664101 GCF_037325665.1 Littorina saxatilis | reverse complement strand
CATGTTAGCCACCTTTACCCTACAGGAGTCTTGCACAGACGGGTGGTATCTCTCACTGCGCAAGATGTTACATGTTAGCCACCTTTCACCTACAGGATTCTTGCACAGACAGGTGGTGTCTCTCACTGCGCAAGATGTTACATGTTAGCCACCTTTCACCTACTTGAGTCTTGCACAGACGGGTGGTGTCTCACACTGCGTAAGATGTTCCATGTTAGCCACCTTTCACCTACAGGAGTTGTTACCTTCCTTTGTCCGTGCTTCCCACAAAGCACTGTTTCTCTGAAAGCTTACCGTTCCAGGCAAATGCGACAAATATTAAGTTGTCTCGGGAAACTTGCAAACAGCAAAAGAAAAATCGTCGTCTTGGGCTGAAAATTACGAAAGTGAGGGGAAAAAAATAAGAGGGCAAATTTGAAGCTGCAACATACAAATTCAAACAATTTGGGTCGCAAATAAGTAGTTTTTGGTATTTGGAAAATATGATTGACCTTGGAGGATTCCCTCAAGAAAATTCCGGCAGCTATCCCCCTGTGGATAGCGTGTAGCGACAGAATCTCACTACCCAATATTGTTTTCTTCTTTTCCCTGCATGTGTGTTTTGGTGTTTTCAAAAGCCTGAGACTTTCGCTGCGACCTTTTCCCCATCGTTTATTCCTTCTTTCTATCGATGTGTCTGTTTGGCAAAGCGTGTTTATTTTTCTACACTGACCTAATATATCTCAATAGACGCAGGGGAGACGTGAGACGACGGTCCTAAAATTGCGTTGTGCGCGATCCATTGCCCCGATAAATCTGGTTAAACAGTCTGCGCCGTGAATGCAATATGTCCACAACGCCATCCCTGGCTTGTTAGGCCCAACATTACACTGCACCATGCTGAGCTGCTATGTGTGTGTTTGTGTGTGTGTAAGTGTGTTTGTGTGTGGGTGTGTTAGCACTGCAACATGCTGAGCTCTGTGTCCAAGTCTCAGAACTGTTTGTAACCAGGCTACCTTTAAAGGAGTACTCCTGGTTGGAAACAAAACCGGTTATCCGGAAAGCGCTCTTCACACACACACACACACACACACACACACACACACACACACACACACACACACACACACACACACACACACACACACACCATCACATCGTCTCGATTTCCGGTCTATCTGAAAACATTTAGTCAAAGTTGTCTAAATATGAAAACAAATCTTGGTTCGGACTTTGACTCAGAAGAGCTTGCATGCCAAAATCATCCCACTGTGAATGCTGTTTAGATAATTAGCACAGTTACAGATGATTTGGGGGTTGTAATTGCAGGTCTGCATTGACATCCCAGCAAATGGGGCTATTCGATATATGCCTTACCTTCCCGCGTTACCTTCTTACATTTGCAAGAAAAAGTCTCCAAATTGGCGTCTTGAATACTGTATCTTTAATTTTTATTTTTTTTATATCTTTTGCTTGGCCCTGTTAAAGGACAGCATAGATGTTTACTCGCTTCAAAATATAACTGCATATCGTGGGAGGACATGGTGTATCGTGGGAGGAAATGGTTTTTTTCCATTCTGAAGATAATTGCCAGAATTACAGAAACAAGAGGGTCGTCGGTTTTCCCCTACCTCAGGAACGTAACTGACAGAACTGTCAAAACCAAACCACCCAACAACTGTGGGGCTTGTGTTAGCTCCACCCAACAACTGTGGGGCTTGTGTTAGCTCCACCCAACAACTGTGGGGCTTGTGTTAGCTCCACCCAACAACTGTGGGGCTTGTGTTAGCTCCACCCAACAACTGTGGGGCTTGTGTTAGCTCCACCCAACAACTGTGGGGCTTGTGTTAGCTCCACCCAACAACTGTGGGGCTTGTGTTAGCTCCAACCAACAACTGTGGGGCTTGTGTTAGCTCCACCCAACAACTGTGGGGCTTGTGTTAGCTCCACCCAACAACTGTGGGGCTTGTGTTAGCTCCAACCAACAACTGTGGGGCTTGTGTTAGCTCCACCCAACAACTGTGGGGCTTGTGTTAGCTCCACCCAACAACTGTGGGGCTTGTGTTAGCTCCACCCAACAACTATGGGGCTTGTGTTAGCTCCAACCAACAACTGTGGGGCTTGTGTTAGCTCCAACCAACAACTGTGGGGCTTGTGTTAGCTCCAACCAACAACTGTGGGGCTTGTGTTAGCTCCAACCAACAACTGTGGGGCTTGTGTTAGCTCCAACCAACAACTGTGGGGCTTGTGTTAGCTCCACCCAACAACTGTGGGGCTTGTGTTAGCTCCACCCAACAACTGTGGGGCTTGTGTTAGCTCCACCCAACAACTGTGGGGCTTGTGTTAGCTCCAACCAGATTGAGTTTCGTGTTTTCTGTCATACTTTCAAAACAGTCAAACTTTCTTTCAAAACACTCGAAATCGAACGAAGTGGAAAAATATTCACAAATCTAATAAAGAAACAAATTTCTTATTAAAAAGTTGTGGGTAGTTTCTCGTGCATAATGTTGAAAGGGATCCCGCCGTAACTGAAAGATCTGACTGGCAAACAGTGTTTGTGTTCAGTGCGGAGGAGGGATCGAGACAATGATCCATAGCACAGCAGTGAGGGCCAGAGCCAAGATAGCAACATTGCTGGTCAATCACGAACAGGGGAAAGGGCGGCCTTCTCGCACTAAGAATGGTAAAAAAACAAAGTGAAATAAAGAAGCGCGGGCTGAGACAGTGCCATGAGCTGGCCAAGGAATTGCCTGTCCAATCACAATCATCGTAAACGCGGCTGGGACTTTGTGGAAAGATCTGTAGAAGGGGCTGAGGCAATAACAGGTCCGGGGCTTTATCGCTCAGCGTGTAGGTCGCGATATCCATCGTGCCGCCGTGCTGAGGCTTCACAACTGTTGGCTTGGCAGCAACGTACCCCACTTCCCCTCCAGACCAACCTGTACATTACCATAGAGCCTTCAACGGTTTAACTTGGTATAAAAGCATCCTTTGAACGCTTTCACATTGTATAAAAGCATCATTTACCGCTTTCACATTGTATAAAAGCATCATTTACCGCTTTCACATTGTATAAAAGCATCATTTACCGCTTTCACATTGTATAAAAGCATCATTTACAGCTTTTACATTGTATAAAAGCATCTTTTACCGCTTTCACATTGTATAAAAGCACCCTTTACCGCTTTCACATTGTATAAAAGCACCCTTTACCGCTTTCAAATGGTATAAAAGCACCCTTTACCGCTTTCACATTGCATAAAAGCACCCTTCAACGCTTTTACTTTATAGAAGAGCAACCGTAAACGCTTTTACTTTATAGAAGAGCTTCCTTCCACGATTTTACTTTCGACAAAAGCATCCCGCAACGCTTTTACTTTGTGTAAGAGCTTCATTCAACGCTTTCTCTTTGTGTAAGTGTACACTTCAACGCTTTAACTTTGTATAAGAGCTTCCTTCAACGCTTTCTCTTTGTATAAGATAATCCTTCAACGCTTTTTATTTGTATCAAAGCATCCTTTTTACGCTTTGACTTTGTATAGGACCAGCCTTCAACCTTTTGACTTTGTATAAAAGCATCCTTACTCTTTGACTTTGTAAGGAGCATCCTTCAACGCCTTTACTTTGTATAAGAGCAATCTTCAACCTGGATTTACAGTCAGCACCAGGCTATGGCATGATCGGTCGTGACGTAACAATACATTATTCACGCACAATGTCTACGCAATATATTACTGAAGATGCAGAAAAAAGACATAATTATAGAGCATGGGATTCTATATACATAGAAACTGTCGCATGCAACAGCGATGATGTCAGATTGTTACCCAGCAGGTCGCAAACGGTGTCCTTATTCGCAAGTTAACACACAAATCTCACTGCAAGTAATATTAACAATGTCTTCTTCCATAACTCATAAATGCATGAATGTGACATATCTATATCTCATTGCAAAAATGTTCCGTTGCTGTTTTGTTATTTTGTTATTTTCGCAAGCAAGTTTATTCTTCACAGCTGAACAAAACCAAAAGTAACAAACACGGAATATTAACAATGTCTTCCTCAATAACCCATATATGTATTTATGTGAACTATCTCTATCACATTACAGAACTTTTCCGTTGCTGTTTCGTGATTCCGTCGTGATATAACCCTTCGTGGTTGAAAACGACGTTAAACACCAAATAAAGAAAGAAAAGAAAGAAAGTTTCGTGATTTCCGCAAGCAAGTTTATTATTCACAGCTGAACAAAACCAAAAGTGACAAACATGGAACATAACAAGAACATAACGGAGAAAACCATTCTTGAAGGGGCTATTTTCGTCTCATCAGAAAACTTTTCCCGTCCTGTTTTGGTAGCTTTGTGCGAAAGTTAGTTATTGCAGAAATGAGAGGGGAGAGAGAGAGGGGGGGAGAGTGGGGGAGAGAGAGATATGATGATGATGATGATGATGATGATGATGAAACTTTATTTTTCAAGGATAGAGGTTTAAGGCTACGCCTTTTAGACACAGGGAATTCTAAGGGGAAGAGAGAGGGGTGAGAGAGAGAGAGGGGATGAGAGAGGGGAGGAGAGAGAGAGAGGGGGGGGGGGGAAAGAGAGGGGGGAGAGAGAGAGAGAGAGAGGGAGATGACAGACACAGGAAATAATGACAGACGGATGACTATAAATCAAATTGTCATATATACATAACACTCACCGTTATCTCCATGAGAAATATCGATGTTTCTTGCAATTCATTTATCATAAATCACTCGCTCCCTCCTGATATCAGTATAATAACAAGCAGAACGTTGGCCACATTATGCAAGGTACCTACCCAGTGGGATATTACTCAATCTCTTCATACTCGACGGCTCATCAAAACCGAGTCCTGAATTCTGAGCGTGCAATAGGGGACATTACTGTTAGCTAGCGACTACGATCAATCTGTATGATATCCATGACAACATTAACTGAAGGACACACATGAGCAGGGGGTTAACTCTCTTGTATTAAATATGTATCACACAGTTATCGCCGATGGACTACGTTTATGCCGAATCACGACGGACGTTGATACCTCTCACCAGACATCGTGAGACATCGTGAAGCCGGTACTGGTCATCAGTCTATTGTAATGCATTCATATCTATCATCACTTTCCTCTACATTTATTTCACCTACCCGTCTCTTATCACACACTCATCTGAACTATTATCTCCTCGCCAAACATTCATCTCAAAACTCTCCCTCCTCTCTCTCTCTCTCTCTCTCTCTCTCTCTCTCTCTCTCTCTCTCTCTCTCTCTCATGATAAGTACATGAAGATCTACTAGTATAATCATTTCATTTCAGTTAAGTTTTTTTTTTAATGATTATGTGTACAATGTGTACATGTGTGTGTGTGTGTGTGTGTGTGTGTGTGTGTGTGTGTGTGTGCGTGCGTGTGTGTATGTGTGTGTGTTTGTGTGTGTGTGCGTGTGTCTGTGTGCGTGTGTGTCTGTATGTGCATGTATGTCTGTGTGTGTCTGTGTGCATGTGACCGTGTGTGTCAAAGTGTGTGTTTTAATGTATACCATTACCAATGACCATGTATGCTATGAACATTTTTTTTTTCCTTTTTGTCTGATTTAATAACCATGTTTTTATGTTTTTGCTTTGCTTCTTCTTCTGCTTTAATATTATGCACTGGTTAGTTAATTCCCTCTTGGGCGAGGGCTGGATGAAAAAAGATCTTTGCTGTATCTACTCCATTACCCTCGAAAAATAAAGTTGGTTCGTTCGTTCGTTCGTTCGTTCTCTCTCTCTCTCTCTCTCTCTCTCTCTCTCTCTCTCTCTCTCTCTGTCTGTCTGTCTGTATCTCTCTTTCTCTCTCTCTCTCTCAAGCTTACTTGTTGATTGTTTGCTGGTTCGTTCGTTTAATTTGTTTATTTGTCATGTTGTTTTATTTGTTTATCATTTGTTAGACATTTGTATTATGAGTAAGGACCGGTTGTAAGAAAAGGCGTCGCCTTAAACCTCTATCCTTGAAAAATAAAGTTCCATCATCATATCTCTCTCTCTCTCTCTCTCTCTCTCTCTCTCTCTCTCTCTCTCTCTCTCTCTCTCTCTCTCTCTCTCTCTTGCCCAACATTGTACTATCGATCAGTTACAGGCCGGTGCAGTGTCGCTTAGTGAATCCTCCATTTGCAACTACAATCACGCCCTCCTCCCCCCCCCCCCCCCCCCCCCCCCCCCCCCCCCCCCCCCCTCAGCTTCTGACTGGAGCCTGGAAATGTCCCTGAATGGAGAATTGTCTTGATTGCGTCGTTATCCGCGCGTATTTGCTTGCTTCTTCTTCCACAGGTTGCGGACACTGTAAAAACCGCGCAGTCGACTCAGCGTGAGCTGGTGTGTTTGGTTACGACCTGTATCAGTCTCTGTCTCTGCTAGCTGAAGACGGTAGGCTCATTATGATTGTGTTTACGCTGCGTATTGTGTAGAAACGAGCGTATTTCATGGTTACCGAGCTTCGTTCTCGCTATTTTTTTTCCAAAAACGGAACTAATGATAGTTTAACGTTAGGCACTAACCTATTAGGGACTTACATGTGTTGAACTCCTCGAGATAGCTGGCATATTTTCGCCGAGGGTCAATGTCCAGGTAAACTCACAAATCGATCCTCGGAAAATTGTGCAAGCTCGCCGGGACACGGATGTGTGTAACCTATATGTACTTGGGAGGCGGAGAGAGTTAGAGACAGAGTGAGGTGTGTAACCTATATGTACTTGGGAGGCGGAGAGAGTTAGAGACAGAGTGAGGTGTGTAACCTATATGTACTTGGGAGGCTAGGAGAGTTAGAGACAGAGTGAGGTGTGTAACCTATATGTACTTGGGAGGCTGAGAGAGTTAGAGACAGAGTGAGGTGTGTAACCTATATGTACTTGGGAGGCTAAGAGAGTTAGAGACAGAGTGAGGTGTGTAACCTATATGTACTTGGGAGGCTGAGAGAGTTAGAGACATAGTGAGGTGTGTAACCTATATGTACTTGGGAGGCTGAGCATGAGAGATTTAGAGACATAGTGAGGCGTGTAACCTATATGTACTTGGGAGGCTGAGAGAGTTAGAGACAGAGTGAGGTGTGTAACCTATATGTACTTGGGAGGCTGAGAGAGTTAGAGACAGAGTGAGGTGTGTAACCTATATGTACTTGGGAGGCTAAGAGAGTTAGAGACAGAGTGAGGTGTGTAACCTATATGTACTTGGGAGGCTAAGAGAGTTAGAGACAGAGTGTGTAACCTATATGTACTTGGGAGGCGGAGAGAGTTAGAGACAGAGTGAGGTGTGTAACCTATATGTACTTGGGAGGCTAAGAGAGTTAGAGACAGAGTGAGGTGTGTAACCTATATGTACTTGGGAGGCTAAGAGAGTTAGAGACAGAGTGAGGTGTGTAACCTATATGTACTTGGGAGGCTAAGAGAGTTAGAGACAGAGTGAGGTGTGTAACCTATCTGTACTTGGGAGGCTAAGAGAGTTAGAGACAGAGTGAGGTGTGTAACCTATATGTACTTGGGAGGCTGAGAGAGTTAGAGACAGAGTGAGGTGTGTAACCTATATGTACTTGGGAGGCTAAGAGAGTTAGAGACAGAGTGAGGTGTGTAACCTATATGTACTTGGGAGGCTGAGAGAGTTAGAGACAGAGTGAGGTGTGTAACCTATATGTACTTGGGAGGCTAAGAGAGTTAGAGACAGAGTGAGGTGTGTAACCTATCTGTACTTGGGAGGCTAAGAGAGTTAGAGACAGAGTGAGGTGTGTAACCTATATGTACTTGGGAGGCTGAGAGAGTTAGAGACAGAGTGAGGTGTGTAACCTATCTGTACTTGGGAGGCTAAGAGAGTTAGAGACAGAGTGAGGTGTGTAACCTATATGTACTTGGGAGGCTGAGAGAGTTAGAGACAGAGTGTGTAACCTATATGTACTTGGGAGGCTGAGAGAGTTAGAGACATAGTGTGTAACCTATATGTACTTGGGAGGCTGAGAGAGTTAGAGACAGAGTGTGTAACCTATATGTACTTGGGAGGCTGAGAGAGTTAGAGACAGAGTGTGTAACCTATATGTACTTGGGAGGCTGAGAGAGTTAGAGACAGAGTGAGGTGTGTAACCTATATGTACTTGGGAGGCTGAGAGAGTTAGAGACAGAGTGAGGTGTGTAACCTATATGTACTTGGGAGGCTGAGAGAGTTAGAGACAGAGTGAGGTGTGTAACCTGTATGTACTTGGGAGGCTGAGAGAGTTAGAGACAGAGTGAGGTGTGTAACCTATATGTACTTGGGAGGCTAAGAGAGTTAGAGACAGAGTGTGTAACCTATATGTACTTGTTAGGCTAAGAGAGTTAGAGACAGAGTGTGTAACCTATATGTACTTGGGAGGCTGAGAGAGTTAGAGACAGAGTGAGGTGTGTAACCTGTATGTACTTGGGAGGCTGAGAGAGTTAGAGACAGAGTGAGGTGTGTAACCTGTATGTACTTGGGAGGCTGAGAGAGTTAGAGACAGAGTGAGGTGTGTAACCTGTATGTACTTGGGAGGCTGAGAGAGTTAGAGACAGAGTGAGGTGTGTAACCTGTATGTACTTGGGAGGCTGAGAGAGTTAGAGACAGAGTGTGTAACCTATATGTACTTGGGAGGCTGAGAGAGTTAGAGACAGAGTGAGGTGTGTAACCTATATGTACTTGGGAGGCTGAGAGAGTTAGAGACAGAGTGAGGTGTGTAACCTGTATGTACTTGGGAGGCTGAGAAAGTTAGAGACAGAGTGAGGTGTGTAACCTATATGTACTTGGGAGGCTAAGAGAGTTAGAGACAGAGTGAGGTGTGTAACCTGTATGTACTTGGGAGGCTGAGAAAGTTAGAGACAGAGTGAGGTGTGTAACCTATATGTACTTGGGAGGCTAAGAGAGTTAGAGACAGAGTGAGGTGTGTAACCTATATGTACTTGGGAGGCTAAGAGAGTTAGAGACAGAGTGAGGTGTGTAACCTATATGTACTTGGGAGGCTGAGAGAGTTAGAGACAGAGTGAGGTGTGTAACCTGTATGTACTTGGGAGGCTGAGAGAGTTAGAGACAGAGTGAGGTGTGTAACCTATATGTACTTGGGAGGCTAAGAGAGTTAGAGACAGAGTGAGGTGTGTAACCTATATGTACTTGGGAGGCTAAGAGAGTTAGAGACAGAGTGTGTAACCTATATGTACTTGGGAGGCTGAGAGAGTTAGAGACAGAGTGAGGTGTGTAACCTATATGTACTTGGGAGGCTAAGAGAGTTAGAGACAGAGTGTGTAACCTATATGTACTTGGGAGGCTAAGAGAGTTAGAGACAGAGTGTGTAACCTATATGTACTTGGGAGGCTAAGAGAGTTAGAGACAGAGTGTGTAACCTATATGTACTTGGGAGGCTGAGAGAGTTAGAGACAGAGTGTGTAACCTATATGTACTTGGGAGGCTGAGAGAGTTAGAGACAGAGTGTGTAACCTATATGTACTTGGGAGGCTGAGAGAGTTAGACACAGAGTGTAAATCTTTGCATCTTTGAATGAATCGAAACGCACGAGTGGTAAGTCTCGTGCGTTTCGATTCATTCAAAGATGCAAAGATTTTCGTTGTTGATACAAAGGGACTTGACGCTCACTTTCTGCACGCTGAGAACGCCACTTCCTGCAGTGACGCTGAGAACGTTGAAAAATACCATCAAAATATTAATTCTGCCCTACAGCGTTTTAGTTGGTCCATGATGGGTCCAACCATTTGTTTTCCTAATTTATGTCAAGCCTCTGATGCCAAGAAATTGAGTGAAGCCGACCCACTTTGAATTTTCAACTGTAATATGACTAAGGAGTTACGCCCCTTATCCGTTCGTTATCAAAGCCTTGTGTACGGAACGTCACTGCTTTGAGTTCAAAATGTAAGAGATAGGGAAAGACAGAGGGGGGAAGAGAGTGTGTGAGAGAGAGAGAGAGAGAGAGAGAGAACAAGAGCGAGAGAGAGAGAGAGAGAGAGACTGAACAAGAGCGAGAGGGAGAGAGAGAGAGAGAGAGAACAAGAGAGAGAGAGAGAGTTTGAACGAGAGATAGAGAGGGGGGTGAGTAAGATGAGAGAGAAATGTAAACTTGAAAGGGGAAAAAAATAGTAAAACGTGCGTGCCCGTGCCGCAACGTCGCTCTAAGTGAACTGTAATGTTCAGTGTGTTTGTTTTTTTCTGAGCCGCGGTGTGTGCTTGTAAATGTTATCGTTATCGTTATCGTTGCTCCCATTGTCAGGGCCAGTAGAGTGCAGTCTCTCCTGTATGTAGTGTTTATGTGTGTATGTTCGTGGAAACAAGAAAAGCCATCAGAAGCCGTTCCAGCGCTGCCGTTCTCTTACCGGCAGACACCGCCCACACGACGCCACGATTTCATTCCATCACGTTCACACAAACGGCAGACGGAGGGGGGGGGGGCGTTGTTGTACACACACAACTCGGAGCGAGGAAAGCAACTTCATTCAGACCACGCCATTCTCTGATAGCGAGGTACACCGCGCAACTGACAAATGATTAGAGGAAACACATTGCAACACACGGGCTTTTTGTGAGTATGATTGCATGCAATACTTTGTAACTTCATACAACGCAAAGCATAATTAGCGGTATGTTGCACCATACAGCGAGGTTAAATGCATCTGGGTGCATGCAACAGGTTCAATGTTCAATCAATTGCTGCATGCAACAGGTTCAATGTTCAATCAATTGCTGCATGCAACAGGTTCAATGTTCAATCAATTGCTGCATGAATTCAAACAGTTGCATCCCAATTAGAATGAATGTTAGGACAGCTGTTGGCGATGCTCAATACAACCACATGGCCGTGTCACCAGAGGACAGCTGTTGGCGATGCTCAACACAACCACATGGCCGTGTCACCAGAGGACAGCTGTTGGCGATGCTCAACACAACCACATGGCCGTGTCACCAGAGGACAGCTGTTGGCGATGCTCAATACAACCACATGGCCGTGTCACCAGAGGACAGCTGTTGGCGATGCTCAGTACAACCACATGGCCGTGTCACCAGAGGACAGCTGTTGGCGATGCTCAGTACAACCACATGGCCGTGTCACCAGAGGACAGCTGTTGGCGATGCTCAGTACAACCACATGGCCGTGTCACCAGAGGACAGCTGTTGGCGATGCTCAACACAACCACATGGCCGTGTCACCAGAGGACAGCTGTTGGCGATGCTCAACACAACCACATGGCCGTGTCACCAGAGGACAGCTGTTGGCGATGCTCAACACAACCACATGGCCGTGTCACCAGAGGACAGCTGTTGGCGATGCTCAGTACAACCACATGGCCGTGTCACCAGAGGACAGCTGTTGGCGATGCTCAATACAACCACATGGCCGTGTCACCAGAGGACAGCTGTTGGCGATGCTCAATACAACCACATGGCCATTGCCAGGTGGAGTTATGTAAACGGTTGCTTGTAGAAAATCATCGTCTTCCAGCATTGACACTACCTCGTTCACTGTGTATCGCCTCCTCCTACACACACACATACACATACTATGTTTATCTCTCAGGATCAAAATAGCATCAAATCAAAAGCACAGTAAAAAAAATAAAAAAAACACCGATGGATCCTACTTTTTTTTTAGTCACGTGACCTTAGACCAACATATGTTTTTAGGCCTTATAGTTTTCATGAAACTCAAACGGGTCAAATGACAGGCGATGGAAATCATTGCATTATTGACACAGTTATTTCAATCAGAGACCTCTGACAGTGTGATTCAGATACAGACACAGACACAAAAAAAGGATGGTAGCTCTCGCTCCCAATGCACCCTAGTAGGGTGCATTGAAAAAAAGAAGCATGGTACCGCTCGCTCCCAATGCACCCCTGTAGGGTGCACTACTATTTCATCATTTTCAGTGTGGAACATATTATTTTAGGAATAATCTAACATGTACATCTTACTAAACATATAATTTGTACACTAAAACCGCTGACACAGGAACACAAATGAGAACTGTTTGACAACTATCACTTACGAATTTTGCTGAGGAGTGTTCGCTGCCATTTTTCATTTCCACTCTTTTCAGACTTCAGTTCACGAGAGCATTTCAGGGGAGATCACTTGATCATTATGTTGCTGGTGTAGAGACAAGTCATGGGAACTGCAGGATACTAAACTAAATGCAATTTGTCCTTTTGTGATTTTTCTACTACAATTTAAATTGATGCACCCCCAGGGGGTGCGATGGGTGGATATGGGATATACACATGTAAAACTTTAGGCCTGATTTTCACAAATTTTAAAAGACTTGACAATTAAAGCGGGTTTTGATATGGTTGGACACAGTAGGGGCAAACGACCCCGGTCCAACCAGACTCCAACCAGACCCCTTACCACGGCTGACCAGTCCATCGGAGACTGACCAATGACAGAATGCCGTGATGGACAGTAGGTGCTGGACACAGCAGGGTCAGAAACAGCACGTCCTATCAAATATCAACAGATCCCTCTCAGAGAGTGACCAGCTATGGAAGTCCGATGATTGGCTGGAGTAGCTGGACATGATACGGCAAAAGTAATCATAATAAAATAATCTTTTAACAAAAAAAATCGCACGGCCTTATCAGGTACCAACCAAACCCTTCCGGGTGACCAACCCATCAGAGACTGACCGCCCCCAGACTGGGATGATTGACACCACTTGTTGGATACTGGTGGTCAAAAGCCGGGGAGGACCCAATAACCGAATGACGGCCAAAGATCGATAATGAGGCAAACCAAATTAACTGACGCCGTTGATGTCTGGTGTGCCGGGGAAAAGATCAACCATTCCTTCTCTGTCTGTCTCTGTCTCTGTCTCTCTGTCTCTCTGACTCTCTCTCTCTCTCTCTCTCTCTCTCTCTGCCATCACCTTTCAAACGCTTGAAGTCACTAACCTTTTAAAAGAAAAAACATATCGTTCTCTCTCTCTCTCTCTCTCTCTCTCTCTCTCTCTCTCTCTCTCTCTCTCTCTCTCTCTCTCTCTCTCTCTCTCTCTCTCTCTCTCTCTCTCTTGTTCTGTTTGTATATTAATGATTTGCTACTGCACATATCTGAAAGTAGCGGTAGAAGTGATTTTAACTGATGATTCTTCTCTTCATTCAAGTGGAAAATTGGTTCAAGAAATTGAGTCCTCCCTTTAAGCAGCCTTTTCGGCCGATTTCGGCTTATTCAAGAACTCACCCCAAGAAAAGAAAACCCGGACCGTCTTTGATTCGATGTATAGATAAACCTCGGTGATGGAAGTGAGTGTACCTTCTCTTCCATTCCATCGACCGCCCTCGTCTTTCTTTGTCGCCCAAACGACCTTCACCTTCATTTTGAGGAAACGACAGAGACGCCGGAGTGGAGGTTGGGGGGGGGACACGAGGTAACGCCGCCGGGTTATCGTCTGCCATCGTCTTCCTCCTCCATTGACCGGAAACGTGGAAAACGACCAATCACAGCGACTTCCCGTCAACCATAAAAGCGGCTCGGCGGCAGAGAAACGGTGTTTTTATTTCATTACCAATCCTATGGTTCGAAACAAACTCCTGACTCTTCCAGGCTTGAAGACACGTAACAGTCGACCACGGCATACCAGGACGTCTTGCTACATTTGAAGAATAAATAAAGCCTGTTAAACGATTAACATCCGGTAAGTCCGACCACGTAACGTTTTTAGTGTTCTTGGTATTTTTAGATTTCCGTCGGTAATCACCGGATATTGCCGGTTGCTGAGATCCGTCGACGGGTGTTATCACAGGGAACCACACGCTGAAGTGCTGTGGAGTTATTGTAAATGGTGTTCTGATGTTGCTGTTGTTGTTGTTGTTTGTTTGTTTGTTTGTTTGTTTGTTTGTTTGTTCGTGTGCTTTGTTTTTCTCTTCTCCTGTCCACAACAGGCCGCCCTCTGTATGTTTTCGTTTCTTTCTGACGGATATCGCCATTTATTACAATTTGCTCAATCTTACCTTTTATCAAATAAAGAAGTGAAAAAGCTCACTTGCTGAATACAGTTTTCTTTTATAATTTGAACAAGCGTGTGCCTGTAGAGACGTGAAACACGCAGGTCTGAGAAAGGAATGATCTGTCGCGATCTGACGCCCTATGTAAGCCATACTGTCAGTTAGAAATGATCTGTCGTGATCTGACGCCCTATGTAAGCCATACTGTGAGTTAGGAATGATCTGTCGCGATCTGACGCCCTATGTAAGCCATACTGTGAGTTAGGAATGATCTGTCGTGATCTGACGCCCTATGTAAGCCATACTGTCAGTTAGAAATGATCTGTCGTGATCTGACGCCCTATGTAAGCCATACTGTGAGTTAGCAATGATCTGTCGTGATCTGACGCCCTATGTAAGCCATACTGTGAGTTAGCAATGATCTGTCGTGATCTGACGCCCTAAGTAAGCCATACTGTCAGTTAGAAATGATCTGTCGTGATCTGACGCCCTGTGTAAGCCATACTGTCAGTTAGCAATGATCTGTCGTGATCTGACGCCCTATGTAAGCCATACTGTGAGTTAGCAATGATCTGTCGTGATCTGACGCCCTATGTAAGCCATACTATGTGAGTTAGAAATGATCTGTCGTGATCTGACGCCCTATGTAAGCCCTACTGTGAGTTAGCAATGATCTGTCGTGATCTGACGCCCTATGTAAGCCATACTGTGAGTTAGGAATGATCTGTCGCGATCTGACGCCCTATGTAAGCCATACTTTGAGTTGGAAATGATCTGTCGCGATCTGACGCCCTATGTAAGCCATACTGTGAGTTAGTAATGATCTGTCGTGATCTGACGCCCTATGTAAGCCATACTGTGAGTTACGATTAATCTGTCACGATCTGACGCC
This sequence comes from Littorina saxatilis, assembly GCF_037325665.1. Lineage (NCBI taxonomy): Eukaryota > Metazoa > Mollusca > Gastropoda > Littorinimorpha > Littorinidae > Littorina > Littorina saxatilis. The sequence continues at coordinate 61,649,239 of NC_090249.1, read as the reverse complement.
CTATGTTAGCGATACTGTGTGAGTTACGATTAATCTGTCGCGATCTGACGCCCTATGTAAGCAATACTGTGTGAGTTACGATTAATCTGTCGCGATCTGACGCCCTATGTGAGCGATACTGTGAGTTACGATTAATTTGTCGCGATCTGACGCCCTATGTAAGCGATACTGTGAGTTACGATTACTCTGTCGCGATCTGACGCCCTATGTGAGCGATACTGTGAGTTACGATTAATCTGTCGCGATCTGACGCCCTATGTAAGCGATACTGTGAGTTACGATTACTCTGTCGCGATCTGACGCCCTATGTAAGCGATACTGTGAGTTACGATTAATCTGTCGTGATCTGACGCCCTATGTAAGCGATACTGTGAGTTACGATTACTCTGTCGCGATCTGACGCCCTATGTAAGCGATACTGTGAGTTACGATTAATCTGTCGCGATCTGACGCCCAACGCATTGAAATACAAAAACTCTTGGGTCTCGGCTTGAAAGAAAAGTTTAGTTTCATAACAAATCCATACATGGGAATGAAACTAAGAAAATCGATGGTGAATGTCTGATAATAACGGTTCAAGGGGATGAATAACGACTTGTAAATCACACACTCCGGCTCTCGCGGCACGGCGCACGGCGACTGGAGGATGAGGGGGTGGGGGCGGGGGCGGGGGTGGGGAGGAGGAGAGGATGATAAAGGCTGTCTCGTGCAGCTCGTACTGTCACTGTCAGCAGGTCGTGTGGAGCAGTACGCCGTTGTAACAATCTCATTTTTCGCCGCCTGGGCCCATCTTTCGCATTTGATATCCACAGTAAAATGTTGCATCCCCGTCACATGAAAGTACACTTATTCGATGGAGAACAGCATGTGAGTTTCTTGAAGGAAATCCGTGGTGACATTCAATAGATTGTACACCCAACGTGCACCGAGTGGGTAAGTACTTTCCATCAAGTGGGTAAGTACTTTCAATCAAGTGGGTAAGTACTTGCTTTCAATCAAGTGGGTAAGTACTTTCAATCAAGTGGGTAAGTGCTTTCAATCAAGTGGGTAAGTACTTTCAATCAAGTGGGTAAGTACTTTCAATCAAGTGGGTAAGTGCTTTCAATCAAGTGGGTAAGTACTTTCAATCAAGTGGGTAAGTACTTGCTTTCAATCAAGTGGGTAAGTACTTTCAATCAAGTGGGTAAGTGCTTTCAATCAAGTGGGTAAGTACTTTCAATCAAGTGGGTAAGTACTTTCAATCAAGTGGGTAAGTGCTAACCTTTGTTTTGTAATTACTATGATTGCTTAAAATAAGCATTATATGCTTGAGTATGTAATCATCCATGCATTGTTCTTGTCATGATTAAAATTGAATAAAGTTTTGTTTAAACCAAGTGTGTAAGTGCTTTCAATCAAGTGGGTAAGTACTTTCAATCAAGTGGGTAAGTGCTTTCAATCAAGTGGGTAAGTGCTTTCAATCAAGAAGGGGAGGATATTGTGACGAAGACAATGTCTAAGTTATAATAACTTCTCTTTGATTTGAACGAATTTGACCACCGAGTGTAAGAGTGGAAAGTAGAAAAGGTCGATCATTAAAACTTTTTTTTTTTGTTGTTTTTTTTTTTGTGGTCCTTTCACTTGTTCCCTTGTCCCGTTGTGCTCTCACACCGCCCCGTCCCTGCACTCGCTGCTCCAACCACCTCTGAATTTCGTTCCGCTGCCAGACTTGTCGATTTTACAGACGCTCCAGGGGGGGGGGGGGGGTGTCGGGTCGCTGCTGTAGGCTACCCTCGGAAGACGACACTGCACTTCTGCTGAGTCACTTCGACGGTGTTCAGTAGTGGGTCTGTCCCGAGTTAATGGACGCAGCCCACTACCTACTATGCCCCCTACTAACGACATTGACTTTAAGTCGCGGAGCCAGACTGAGTGAGCGTCCCCTCCAGAGAGCAGACCGCCACCACGTCCCTCCGTCGACCCCCCAGAACGTCACACGTTTAAGACTGACAGCAGAACTACTATTCAGGGAAGGATCAAACAGGAACACTGAGACTCATAACTCATAACTCATAACATTTTATTGATCCAACAAAGGAAATTAATTTAGTCATCAGCACATATAGGTCATTAATTAATAACTATAAAAGAATAAAAGAAGAAAATTCATAAAACCCATGATATAAAAATACCCTTTTTTCTTGCACACCTGACACACCGACACACCAATACATATGCATACATGCCTACATACATACCTACATACATACCTACATACATACCTACATACATACCTACATACATACATACATACATGGTGACCAAGGTCACCATGAGAGCTCCGGGCATGAAAGGCCACAAGAGCAAGGATAATTTATATTTTTGGATGATTAATGAGATGAGGATGATTATGATGATGCTTTGGATTTCCAATTTGGTTTTTGAGACTACGTGACAGGGCAGCACTCTACGCTTACTGTCATAATATATCCTGGCGTCAACCAGGCCCGAGAACTGCCGCACCTGCGGTATTGCTCAGGTATACAGAACCTGAGCACCCTCAAAGTCGCACTCGGCTGTGTGATCCCAGCCTTCCCATAGGAACCATAGCACTTCCACTCCGGGTAGGAGCCGACCGTAGCCCGAAAAACCCACATGATCCTAATGGGATTCGAACCCACGACGACCCGGCCCGCGGCCTGATGCGCTAACCACTGCGCTACGGGGGCCGGTGATCATTAAAACTTTGGAAGAGGGGGGGGGGATATTCAGTTTGGAGTTTATACGAGGTGAACAAGGCTGAAATCTAGGGCCCGTGCGAAAAATGAGATCGTTACACCGTCACACTCTTCGTGCAAGATCCCGTCACACTGTGTACGTGTGCCAAATATAAAACGAAGGTTTGACATGCGTATTTCTCTGAAACTTATTTTGTTGTTTTACACAACTAATTATGTAATGGCATCGGCATATATATATCTTAACGATTTTTTGTTCAGCAAAAACTCAAACGAGCAGCGTGACACGAATACAGGGAGTATTCCCCGATTCCTCATAATGCGCGCTGGTGTAGGCGCCAAGAACTACGCAGTTATGAAACGGAGGAGGATGAGAAAAAAGAGGAGGGGTAGGAGGATTGTGATGATAGAACAATATACGTAGTCAAGAAAGACACAGAGAGACAGACAGAGAGAGACAGACAGAGAGAGAGACAGAGAGAGAGAGAGAGAGACAGAGACAGAGAGAGAGAGAGAGAGAGAGTGAGAGACAGAGACAGAGACAGAGAGAGAGAGAGAGAGAGAGTAGGAGAGAGAGAGAGAGAGAGAGAGAGAGAGAGAGAGAGGAGTAATCGATACAGAAAGCTTACAGCAACGATAGTTCGAATCGTCGATACAGGTCTTTCCTTGAACGCAGAAATCGATGATTAACAATACGCAGAGAAAGACATAGGAAATGGTGGAAGGTTAAGGGAAAAGATGGAGAGGGGACAAAGGGGATGGGGTGGTAGGGATGGGGTAAAAAGAAGGGGCGGTGTTTAGGGGAAAAGTGCGTGGAGCGCAGCGGGTTGTCTTGCCAATCGATGAGGTAGGACTGTGTCTCGCCAAACATCGACAATCGCCTCCCTGAGAGCACTCTCGGGTTCAACACCGAGGCGCTCCATCAGACGGCTCTAAGCAAGCAGCAGGGCAGATTTCACTTCACTGGGCATTCAATGTATGAGGAATTATCTGATCTCGATGGTCACATCACAGGCCCGCCATTTTGCTTTGTGGTCGTCTTCTTTTTCTTTGTTAATGGGTTTGAAACTCCCACCACCTTTTATGTGTATGACCGTTTTTACCCCGCCATTCAGGCAAGCATATGCCGCTTTCGGGGGACGCTTGGTGGGTATTTTCGTCTTTGAGCCTTAAAACACACAGTGGCACATTTTACAGTTTATCAGCAGAACTATGACTTGCTAAAAACGTTGGTTACATGCATAATTTTAGTTTAAACCTATATTAAAACGAATGTCATCATTTTGTACAACGTTTCTCGTGTTTGGCTTTAGAGTCTTCTTCTGGTCGGTGGGAAAAGCCACCATAGATTTTTTGCTGCGGCATGTATATATATATACACTTCAACTGCCACTATCACCACCACTCCTACCACCTCCACCACCACAACCCACAGCCACCCCTTCCCACCGCCACATTCTTGACTTGCTGAGTTCTAGAATGTATGAGCGCAGTTTACAGAGAACCGAGCAAGTATGTGATAGCAATGGATTATTTCTCCCTGCTGCTTTACGGAAAACGACGCGGATTTTCTTACATTGCTCTGATACCCCGATAATTGTGCTTCTTAGAGAGGGAAAAACTTTCCTAGCTTTAACTACATTGGACGTTACGTGCTGAAAAGGCGGCTATTATCGAAAAAGCGAAGGAAGAGCAATCCGGTCGTTGGGAATGGGCGAGAGGAGGGGGTGGGGTGCCGGCAAAACAATATTGGTTTTGTACTAGCTTGTACTAGTACTACTAATAGACAGCTAACTTAATTTATAAGACCCATTGACCATTGTAGCACGAGCAGCCAACGCAGAGAAGGTTGAACACAAGGCCAAGGCCCAACGCAGAGAAGGTTGAACACAAGGCCAAGGCCCAACGCAGAGAAGGTTGAACACAAGGCCAAGGCCCAACGCAGAGAAGGTTGAACACAAGGCCAAGGCCCAACGCAGAGAAGGTTGAACACAAGGCCAAGGCCCAACGCAGAGAAGGTTGAACACAAGGCCAAGGCCCAACGCAGAGAAGGTTGAACACAAGGTCAAGGCCCAACGCAGAGAAGGTTGAACACAAGGCCAAGGCCCAACGCAGAGAAGGTTGAACACAAGGCCAAGGCCCAACGCAGAGAAGGTTGAACACAAGGTCAAGGCCCAACGCAGAGAAGGTTGAACACAAGGCCAAGGCCCAACGCAGAGAAGGTTGAACACAAGGCCAAGGCCCAACGCAGAGAAGGTTGAACACAAGGCCAAGGCCCAACGCAGAGAAGGTTGAACACAAGGCCAAGGCCCAACGCAGAGAAGGTTGAACACAAGGTCAAGGCCCAACGCAGAGAAGGTTGAACACAAGGCCAAGGCCCAACGCAGAGAAGGTTGAACACAAGGCCAAGGCCCAACGCAGAGAAGGTTGAACACAAGGTCAAGGCCCAACGCAGAGAAGGTTGAACACAAGGCCAAGGCCCAACGCAGAGAAGGTTGAACACAAGGCCAAGGCCCAACGCAGAGAAGGTTGGACACAAGGCCAAGGCCCAACGCAGAGAAGGTTGAACACAAGGTCAAGGCCCAACGCAGAGAAGGTTGAACACAAGGCCAAGGCCCAAAAACATAATGTTTGTTTCCGATGACAATGCCAAAACAATGAGAGTCGGTAGGTTGCAAGGTACATACGCAAATAAAAATAAATGGAAATTAAAAAAACATTAAAAAAACAAACCTTATTGTGACAGAGCAGAATCTTATGGAAACGATGTGAGGGCCTTTTTTCTAATGTATTATCCGTTTAAAAAGTGCTGACCTCCGCTCAACAGCAGCGCCCTCCGAAAACCAACAGGACATTTCCAATGGGAAGGCAGAGCATGGCTCTTTGACCACCAATACCGCGGACACTGCCACCTCGACGTGGACAGAGAGAGAGAGAGAGGAGGACAGAGGGAGCGAATGCTATCGATGATTAACTGATGATTCTTCTCTCCGTTCAAGTGGAAACAAGAACAAGAAGAAGAAGAACACGAATCTATTCCGCCATATAGCGTTACTGCCATTGGTATTTGTCCTGGTGTGAAACACGGCCACCTCGGTGTGGAAAGGGAGAGGAGGACAGAGAGAGGAGGACAGAGAGAGAGACAGAGAGAGGAGGACAGAGAGAGACAGAGAGAGGAGGACAGAGAGAGAGACACAGAGAGACAGAGAGAGGAGGACAGAGAGAGAGACAGAGAGAGAGACAGAGAGAGAGACAGAGAGAGGAGGACAGAGAGAGAGACAGAGAGAGAGACAGAGAGAGAGACAGAGAGAGGAGGACAGAGAGAGACAGAGAGAGAGAGACAGAGAGAGACACAGAGAGAGAGACAGAGAGAGACACAGAGAGACAGAGAGAGGAGGACAGAGAGAGAGACAGAGAGAGAGACAGAGAGAGAGACAGAGAGAGACACAGAGAGAGACAGAGAGAGAGACAGAGAGAGAGACACAGAGAGAGAGACAGAGAGAGAGACACAGAGAGAGACACAGAGAGAGACAGAGAGAGGGGAGGACAGAGAGAGAGACAGAGAGAGAGACAGAGAGAGAGACAGAGAGAGACAGAGAGAGAGACAGAGAGAGAGACAGAGAGAGAGACACAGAGAGAGACACAGAGAGAGACACAGAGAGAGAGACACAGAGAGAGACAGAGAGAGAGACACAGAGAGAGACACAGAGAGAGACCACAGAGAGAGACACAGAGAGGGGAGGACAGAGACAGAGACAAACAGAGAGAGAGAGAGAGGAGGACAGAGAGGGGGGACAGAGAGACAGAGACAGAGAGAGAGAGAGGAGGACAGAGGGAGCGAGTGCTATCGATTGCCTCAGTCTTACACACCCCGCTGCACCAGACGGTTGTTTGGATTTTTCATTTCTTATTTTTCCCAATGTCTGGTTAGGAGAATACACACAAAGGTATTGACTTTCAGGCCGGAATCTGGCGAGTAAACAGAAGAAGAAACGTGCTGCCCTTGATTGGATGAAGCTATGATAGTTGTGCTAAACACGGAGAAGCCCTCAGTTTTGCTTTTGCAAGCATGTCATACAATTCCCTGCGTCAACCCTTGCTTGTTCGACAGCAAATAAACTTAGCTAGCCCTTAACAAAGCGTTAGTTTGTGGTAGTTGAAATTGTTGTGTTGTTTACGTATGCTTACGGCGTGCATTCTGTGGTTTGCAGGATGGCGGAGTGTGCGACGGGGTCTTTTTTTAGATGGGGTTTTCGTAGACGGGTTTTTTAGTGGGTTATTTTAGCTAGGTTTTTGTAGATGGGTTTTCTAGCTAGGTTTTCGTAGATGGGAATTTTGTAGATTAGTTCTCGTGGACTGGTTCTCGTAGATTAGCTCTCGTAGACTGGTTTTCGTGGACTGGGTTCTGTAGACTAGTTTTTGTTAGAGGGGCTCAGTGAGTTTTTTTAGATTTGGTTTTTTTTAGGAATTGTTTTTAGGTTGTTTTTTTAGATTTCGTTTGTTCTAGATTAGAGTTTCATTGTGTTTTTTGGGTTAAAGTGGAGAGTGAGGATTTAGAGTAGAGTTTAGAGTGTAGTTTGGAGGAAGGATTTAGTGTGTTTTTAAAGTGTAGCTTTAGAGGGAGAATTTAGAATATAGTTTTAGAGTGAAGAATTGAGAGCGTTGTTTTTGGAGTTGTTTAGTCCTGTTGTAATACATTGAAAGTTTTGTATTTGAAAGTAAACCCCCGTTATCCCACACATTCCCCTTTTCATCTTATGGAATAAAAGAACCTGGTAATATAACTTGTGTCAGTTGCTTTGAGTGTTTGTGCTCGGTGAGAAAGGGTAAAGTAAATTGGCACTCGGTTACATAATGCCTTACAATAAGAGTGTCAGCACTCAGTTAGGGTATTGTTCCGACATTTTGATTTCTCTTCGCCACCTTTGTCGAGCAAAATCTCATTTAATTTCATTTAATTAATTAGCACAGTAATGGAGCATCTTTGAGCAAATCATTGCATGTGTTTCTAAAATCGACGATGTTTGGAAATAACACGTGTGAAGACAAACCACTCGCTAGTGAGTGGCCGATAATGTCACGTGGGAAAAGTGCCTCACTGTTTTGAAGAGAAACAACTCGTTCACAACACGTACAAACCCGACAGAGTTATTCCGGAGTTCGTCCATAGATTGTAACACAGCGGGTGTCCCAGATACTTTTTATGGTCCCATTCGCCAGAAAAATTCCCATCAATGGCTCCTCAGACAGGCCATCTTTAATAAGAAACCCATACAGCAACAGGTCGTCTGACTAGAGGCAGTGGAGCGCGTATCGATGTACAGGCCATGCCAGCATAGTCAGTGAACAACCAGGAAAGCAACAAGCATGTCAATATTCGGATCCCACGCAAGCTGAGAGCACCATCTACACGCGTCTCACTCCTGTCTCTCGGAAGCAGAGATCATAAACTAGGGAGGCGGAGAATACCATCTACATGCGTCTCACTCCTGTCTCTCGGAAGCAGAGATCATAAACTAGGGAGGCGGAGAATACCATCTACACGCGTCTCACCGGCTCCTGCCTCTCGGAAGCAGAGATCATAAACTAGGGAGGCGGAGAATACCATCTACATGCATCTCACTCCTGTCTCTCGGAAGCAGAGATCATAAACTAGGGAGGCGGAGAATACCATCTACATGCATCTCACTCCTGTCTCTCGGAAGCAGAGATCATAAACTAGGGAGGCGGAGAATACCATCTACATGCATCTCACCCCTGTCTCTCGGAAGCAGAGATCATAAACTAGCGAGGCGGAGAATACCATCTACATGCGTCTCACTCCTGTCTCTCGGAAGCAGAGATCATAAACTAGGGAGGCGGAGAATACCATCTACACGCGTCTCACCGGCTCCTGCCTCTCGGAAGCAGAGATCATAAACTAGGGAGGCGGAGAATACCATCTACATGCATCTCACTCCTGTCTCTCGGAAGCAGAGATCATAAACTAGGGAGGCGGAGAATACCATCTACATGCATCTCACTCCTGTCTCTCGGAAGCAGGGATCATAAACTAGGGAGGCGGAGAATACCATCTACATGCGTCTCACTCCTGCCTCTGTGAAGCAGGGATCATAAACTGGGGAGGCGGAGAATACCATCTACATGCGTCTCACTCCTGTCTCTGTGAAGCAGAGATCATAAACTAGGGAGGCGGAGAACGCCATCTACATGCGTCTCACTCCTGTCTCTGTGAAGCAGAGACGATTATCTAAAAGGGACAGACAGACAGAACACTCTGCATGCAGACCACTGCTGGCACACGGGAACACTCTGCATGCAGACCACTGCTGGCACACGGGAACACTCTGCATGCAGACCACTGCTGGCACACGGGAACACTCTGCATGCAGACCACTGCTGGCACACGGGAACACTCTGCATGCAGACCACTGCTGGCACACGGGAACACTCTGCATGCAGACCACTGCTGGCACACGGGAACACTCTGCATGCAGACCACTGCTGGCACACGGGAACACTCTGCATGCAGACCACTGCTGGCACACGGGAACACTCTGCATGCAGACCACTGCTGGCACACGGGAACACTCTGCATGCAGACCACTGCTGGCACACGGGAACACTCTGCATGCAGACCACTGCTGGCACACGGGAACACTCTGCATGCAGACCACTGCTGGCACACGGGAACACTCTGCATGCAGACCACTGCTGGCACACGGGAACACTCTGCATGCAGACCACTGCTGGCACACGGGAACACTCTGCATGCAGACCACTGCTGGCACACGGGAACACTCTGCATGCAGACCACTGCTGGCACACGGGAACACTCTGCATGCAGACCACTGCTGGCACACGGGAACACTCTGCATGCAGACCACTGCTGGCACACGGGAACACTCTGCATGCAGACCACTGCTGGCACACGGGAACACTCTGCATGCAGACCACTGCTGGCACACGGGAACACTCTGCATGCAGACCACTGCTGGCACACGGGAACACTCTGCATGCAGACCACTGCTGGCACACGGGAACACTCTGCATGCAGACCACTGCTGGCACACGGGAACACTCTGCATGCAGACCACTGCTGGCACACGGGAACACTCTGCATGCAGACCACTGCTGGCACACGGGAACACTCTGCATGCAGACCACTGCTGGCACACGGGAACACTCTGCATGCAGACCACTGCTGGCACACGGGAACACTCTGCATGCAGACCACTGCTGGCACACGGGAACACGGGGACGTGATGAGGCTGGGAAAGAGGTACGCTGGGCGGGGCATTTATTGGACTCAAGGCCTACCCGTGGAAAGGGGGGGGGGGGGGCATTTGTTCTAGATACAGGACAGAGACGTAGGAACGCAAGGTAACATTTATCCCAGATACAGGACAGACCTGTTGTAACACAAGGCCTACACTGCGGGAGGTGGGGGGGGGGGGGGGGGGGGCAAGGCGGGTGATCAGAAACGATGGAGCCGATAGATCAATGGAGCGGGGACAGCAGGCAGGGTGGGGGGCGGGGGGGGGGGGGGAGTGATGAAAATCAAGCAACACGTATTTATACTCACGGCTTTCTCTGCCACGTTGGAAGCCATCTTCTGTGTCCTGTGTGCACTCTACTCTCCAATGTGCAACACTATGGAACACCACTCTCTTGAACACCACTCTCTCTCTCTCTCAACACGCAGTACAGGCAGAGCGGGCGGGAAGCGAAGAGAGACGAAGAAAAGAGGAAAAGACGCCTTCCTCGCACGGTTTGGGATGCAGGCCGCTGTTGTTATTTTCCCCAGCACCGACAGCTACAACCACCACCACCACCACTGCAGCAGCCGCCCGGCTCTTTCGTGGGCTGGGTGTAGGCTAGCTGACACAGCAACACACACCAAGACCAAGACTGAGGCACTAACCGCTCGCCACTAACAGCTCAGCTGATGGCTGCCCGGGGACTGCCTGCTTGTGATTCCACCCACTGTTTGTACACTCTATCCGCCGCCGCTACCACCGCCGCCGCTACCACCGGCACGACCACTGCCAGCACTACTACCACCACCACGAGTACAATGTTCCCTTCCCGGCCTCAGCGCTGGGTTGAACTTGGGTCACGCTTTCTTTGCGTCCAACGCTGGAGGCGCAAATTGTCAAATGCGTTTTGCGGCCACCTCCCTTTTAGAGTTGTTGCAGAAGAGGTACAGAGACAAGACTGAAGAAAAGTTTACTGAGTCGACATGACGAAGGTTGCGAAATGCAGCCTGGAGGTTGAACTATGCATAAAGAACCACACCAGAGATTGCAACAGCGGCCAGCACGTGTAAATCATTCCCTTGACATCGGCTGACACCTCTATCTCCCCGCCCTGTTGTGTTGCAAGAGCTGATTATTAAAAATGTATATATATTTATTTCGTCCCGCTACTCATATATAACAAAGCCTGTACTGAAAAGTAAACTCTGTACAGGATTATAAATTACTGCATGTACGGGGTTGTGGGTACATGGGTGTACGGGGTTGTGGGTACAGGGGTGTACGGGGTTGTGGGTACAGGGGTGTACGGGGTTGTGGGTACAGGGGTGTACGGGGTTGTGGGTACATGGGTGTACGGGGTTGTGGGTACAGGGGTGTACGGGGTTGTGGGTACAGGGGTGTACGGGGTTGTGGGTACAGGGGTGTACGGGGTTGTGGGTACAGGGGTGTACGGGGTTGTGGGTACATGGGTGTACGGGGTTGTGGCTTCGTCGTTGACCACTTTCGTAGTAAAAGGGAAACTTATAAACGAGATCGACCTCTGAAAATGCACATTAAAGCACGTGCTGTTTTTGCCGCTAAAACACAAGAATGTTGTAATGACTTTAGCACAAGCACACAATACTGCCTCAAGGAGTCGCTTCGTGAGCCTACTTAGTGTCACACCGTGCACTGGGAAGATTGCAGTTCCGCTGTCTGAGACGGAAGCACAAGAGCGACTGACTCGCTGGCTCTAGCAGATTCACTCGAGCCAAGCAGCTTTTTTTCTCTTACAAAAATATTCTGCACCCAGAGAGTCTCTGTGTCGTACCATACACTTAATAGGCCTCTCTACATGGAATCCTAGAACAGCTTTAACGAAGGAGAGTGAAAGCTTGTTGCTGTACAGACGACTCGTCGCCGCACGCTAGTGTCTGACTGTACTGTGCGGACGATGGCAGAATCAACAGGTGAATGAATCCCTGCTCGCGTCGCGTCCCTCAGCTCTGGAAGCGCCGTCGCCAGTGGTTCTTGTCGGCGGCGCTGGCGGAGATGTGGCCGCTGCGTGACGATGTCGCAAGGGAGACAAGCGCTGCCGACATCGCTAACCCGGCTGGGCTTTGGCGCTGTGATTCCGCCACAGGCGCGGGAAAGACTCACATTACTTGACTGTGCACTTTTGTATTTCTGTCATCAGCCAAAAGTGGCCTCTTTTTCTGAACTGAAATAGAGTCCTTCTGGCTAGTACTATTTCAGTATTTGACGTAATCATTTCGTCTACAGGGGCGGATCAGTTGCTTTGTAAGGGGGGGGGGGGGGGGGGCACTTTGAATCGAAAGTGAATGTGATGGGCGCGAAGCGCCCGAATTTGGTAGAGGGGTCCGGGGGCATGCCCCCCCGGAAATTTTTTTTGCCCAAAGAAGCAAAATGGTGCCATCTGGTGCCATTTGAACTTAGAAATAGTCATAGAATCAGCATAGAAAAAAAAAATTTCTTCTTCTTTTTTTTTTCTTCTTTTTTTTTCGGGGTGGGGGGGGGGCACGTGCCTCCCGTGCCCCCCCCCCCTCGTCCGCCCCTGGTCTATGTTAAGGCTATCCTTAAAGATAGTACACCTAAGGCGCCATTAGGGAAAGTTTCAGTTCCGATCGGACTGATTTGGACCTCAACAAGTTCAAAGGACATTCGCCGTACTGTAATTCAGAAACACCTGCAATGATTTTCTCAAAACTGCTCCGAAACTAGGCTATGCCAAAACTGATATTAGATTAATTTTAATCAGCTAGCGGTTTGCTTTTCCCGGCTCTCCGGACTTCCGTCAGTCCGTCATCATATCAGTTTTATTTAGTCCTCATATAAGATACCCATTCGTCAAAGTAGATTCAGACCGTTGGATTGAGGAAGTCAAACCTACAGTCTAGCTAACGCATGCAAATTCCGTGCCATACAGGGTTAAAACGCTTCGCATAACAGAAACAAACACACAATCCGTTGGAGAATATCACGTTCTGTTATGACTACCAAACACAGCATTCAGAACTCCCAAAACGAACTCTGTATCTCTCAGCTCAATTTCAAATCTGTATCTCTAGGCTGAAAAGCGCATGAAATACTCAGGGTCGAAACGGGTAGGACAAAAATTATGACTAGCGCAAAAAGGCGTCACAATGAGAATTACAGTCTGGGATTCCCACTCAGAACACAGCCGTTTTCAAATTGAGTAGGCTCTGCGCTCACACGTTTATTCTGGTATTCCTGGTGTGTGGTCACATACTTACAACCCCCAACCTGTATAGATCGTGAGGCGATGAGAGACACCTGTATAGATCATGAGGCGATGAGAGACACCTGTATAGATCGTGAGGCGATGAGAGACACCTGTATAGATCGTGAGGCGATGAGAGACACCTGTATAGATCGTGAGGCGATGAGAGACACCTGTATAGATCGTGAGGCGATGAGAGACACCTGTATAGATCATGAGGCGATGAGAGACACCTGTATAGATCGTGAGGCGATGAGAGACAGTTTTCTTGCTAGACATTATCACTTTAATAGAGCCCGAAGCCTTCGTGACTCAATTCGCCCAATAGGCCTAATAGTCAGGCTTTAAGAAAATCAGGCTCAAGTGTTAGTGTCATTATCACATCATATCAAAAAAGTCAATAAAACAATAAATTACATTAGTGACATTAATTGGCGGAATGGGGACCAAATGTGTTTTCAAATTCAATGGTCGTTTATGTCGTTGGCCGACCGGGAAAAATCATGCTTTGGTGGCACAGGAGCTTGAATCAAAGTAAACAGCAGTGTCACCTTTCCAAGCATAGCCGTACTTCTCGTAGTTATTAGAAGGGAGAGCCGCTGTTCGATCAACTGGCCCCGGATTCCGATTGGCCCGCACATCGATTCAGGCTCCTGTGCATTGTGTTGACCGCGTTGAGAGTTCAGCACCCCGTCACTGTAACGCTTGTTTATCCCCCTTGGCACAGGCGGGGATTGGGAAAGGACGATGGAAGGGAGGGGAGGGGGGATGTCTTTTCTTGGTTCAGTTATTGCCAAATTCCCTTTGCGCACTGTATGAGTTTTCTCAATATTGCAGAACATGCTTATGTTTCCATCTCCGCCTAATTTGAGGCATGTTTTACCAGTTGTTTTATGAGGAAAAGTATGCATAATACTCTCAAACCAGCTGGGAACAGAAAGAATGGGGAAGTAATATTGCAAATTCCATTAGTTTAGTTATGAAAAAAAAATGCAACACAATGAAAACGATTATTTTTCTTTTGATGCTTTTCTCTCACACACACGCACGCACGCACACACGCACACACACACGCACACACGCACGCACGCACGCACACACGCACGCACGCACGCACTGACGCACACACACACGCACGCACACACACACACGCACGCACGCACACACACACACACACTCACACACACACACACAGGTTGAAACACACACACACACACACACACGCACAGGTTGAGACACACACACACACACAAACAGACAAACCAAGACAGTCTTGTAACAACGGTCAATCACTGCTGCAATGATAGAATAAAAATAGTCGCGCAAGGCGAAAATACAATATTTAGTCAAGTAGCTGCCATTTTTCAGCAAGACCGTATGCTCATAGCATCGTCAGTCCACCGCTCATGGCCAAGGCAGTGAAATTGACAAGAAGAGCGGGGTAGTAGTTGCGCTAAGAAGGATAGCACGCTGTTTACTCAATATGCGTTTTTTGTAAATAATGCACAAACGTTAAATAAAACAGTTTAAACCAAGAGGGATAGCACGCTTTTCTGTACCTCTCTTTGTTATATTTAGTCAAGTTTTGACTAAATATTTTAACATCGAGGGGGAATCGAAACGAGGGTCGTGGTGTATGTGCGTATGTGTGTGCGTGCGTGTGTGTGTGTGTGTGTGTAGAGCGATTCAGACTAAACTACTGGACCGATCTTTATGAAATTTGACATGAGAGTTCCTGGGTATGAAATCCCCGAACGTTTTTTTCATTTTTTTGATAAATGTCTCTGATGACGTCATATCCGGCTTTTCGTGAAAGTTGAGGCGGCACTGTCACGCCCTCATTTTTCAACCAAATTGGTTGAAATTTTGGTCAAGTAATCTTCGACGAAGCCCGGGGTTCGGTATTGCATTTCAGCTTGGTGGCTTAAAAATTAATTAATGACTTTGGTCATTAAAAATCGGAAAATTGTAAAAAAAAATAAAAATTTATAAAACGATCCAAATTTACGTTTATCTTATTCTCCATCATTTGCTGATTCCAAAAACATATAAATATGTTATATTCGGATTAAAAACAAGCTCTGAAAATTAAATATATAAAAATTATTATCAAAATTAAATTGTCCAAATCAATTTAAAAACACTTTCATCTTATTCCTTGTCGGTTCCTGATTCCAAAAACATATAGATATGATATGTTTGGATTAAAAACACGCTCAGAAAGTTAAAACAAAGAGAGGTACAGAAAAGCGTGCTATCCTTCTTAGCGCAACTACTATCCCGCTCTTCTTGTCAATTTCACTGCCTTTGCCATGAGCGGTGGACTGACGATGCTACGAGTATACGGTCTTGCTGAAAAAATGGCATTGCGTTCAGTTTCATTCTGTGAGTTCGACAGCTACTTGACTAAATATTGTATTTTCGCCTTACGCGACTTGTTTTAACTTTCTGAGCGTGTTTTTAATCCAAGCATATCATATCTATATGTTTTTGGAATCAGGAACCGACAAGGAATAAGATGAAAGTGTTTTTAAATTGATTTGGACAATTTAATTTTGATAATAATTTTTATATATTTAATTTTCAGAGCTTGTTTTTAATCCGAATATAACATATTTATATGGTTTTGGAATCAGCAAATGATGGAGAATAAGATAAACGTAAATTTGGATCGTTTTATAAATTTTTATTTTTTTTTTACAATTTTCAGATTTTTAATGACCAAAGTCATTAATTAATTTTTAAGCCACCAAGCTGAAATGCAATACCGAACCCCGGGCTTCGTCGAAGATTACTTGACCAAAATTTCAACCAATTTGGTTGAAAAATGAGGGCGTGACAGTGCCGCCTCAACTTTCACGAAAAGCCGGATATGACGTCATCAAAGACATTTATCAAAAAAATGAAAAAAACGTTCGGGGATTTCATACCCAGGAACTCTCATGTCAAATTTCATAAAGATCGGTCCAGTAGTTTAGTCTGAATCGCTCTACACACACACACACGCACGCACACACACACACACACACACGCACGCACATACACCACGACCCTCGTTTCGATTCCCCCTCGATGTTAAAATATTTAGTCAAAACTTGACTAAATAAAAATAGTCGCGCATGAACAGAAAATCCGAGATTTACCCCCACTTTGTGTAATACGGTTTATTGCAACAACTTCAATCACAAATGCAAGAATATGAACATGTACAATAACTCACTTGGTAGCCTTTCATAGATAGATCTACAAGAGTAGGTATGGATGAAATCCAAAATGTTGACAATAACGTGACAAGAATCAAAAAATAATAAGACAGACATGCCGCGCCGTCAGTTCTTTAATTCAAGCAATCAGTTTTATAGGTCCAAGTCTCCTTTCTAAGCATGCACACACACACACACACACACACACACACACACACACACACACACACACATACAGCAGTGCACAGAAGAAATTTTAATCCAGCATAGACGTTTTCCGAAAATAACTCTGTCAGGATTTTCAGCAGTCTGGAAGAAGAGCCCCATTACCTCGGACAAGCTTTTCACACCATGTTCTACAATTCCGATCGGCTTTATCCTGCGATCTGGATGAACGCTATGCAGCGTGCGCTAAATATACCATTTTCTTTCAAAATTACTGTAAAATCAAAAGAGCCAAGAATCCCTACTGGAAGTGTTCGCTAAGCACATGTTGTTTTCCTAGTGTTGTTTTCTGAGCCTCAAGCATGTTTGATTTTATTTTGTAGCGCAGCTTTCTGAGCCCCAAAAGTCTGTGTGCCACAAACAATCCTATCAAGAATGCTTGATGTTATTTTGAAGCGCTGCTTTCTGGGCCTCCCCGCCCCACACAGAGGCAAACACGTTCCTCTCTAGGTCCAGCGCATCTTTCAGACTGGCGCTGTTCTCGATCCCCACCACCATCTCCTTGACCGCACGCACCAGGGGCACCGGCCCACGCACGTAGCGGTCAAGTAGCAAGGCCTCCACGGCGTCTCCAGTCAGTGGCTGGTCAGGGATGACGTCCTGCGCGAAGCCCAAGGCCAGCGCCTGGTCGGCGGTCATCAGCTTGCCCGAACACAGCAGGGCCAGTGTCTTGTGGCGACCCAGCAGTCGGTACAGCCGTGTGGCCCCGCCCCACCCGGTGGTCACCCCCATCTTCACCTGGCAGGAAACAAGTCAAATGGTTTGAAGTACATGTAATATCTTGCAAGAGAAGCAATGAGAAATACACACTCCCAGTGTAGGTCACCAATTCACATGCAGTGGGCTTACAATTACATGATTCTTTGATTGAGAAGCTCAGAATAAAAGAAAAATCTTTTGTAAAGTGTTACTGTTTCTAAAATGTCCAACAAACAACATCCCTTACAACCTTCAACCTGGTTGTTGTCATAAGGAGGACTCGCATTTCTTCGTCACTGACACCCCATCCTCTCATAATGCACACAGATGCACATAGGGGGTGGGGGGGGGGGGATACCTTGATACACAACAAACAACACGTATAGATCTAAACTGAGAAAACCTGCCCCACAGACTGTCTTTCTCACCTGAACAAAGCCCACCCTCGCACTGTCCGTCATGACTCGCAGATCACAGGCTGTGGCAAGCTCTGCCCCTCCCCCTATAGCCACGCCCTGAAGCCACAGACTGTCTTTCTCACCTGCACAAAGCCCACCCTAGCACTGTCCGTCATGACTCGCAGATCACAGGCTGTGGCAAGCTCTGCCCCTCCCCCTATAGCCACGCCCTGAAGCCACAGACTGTCTTTCTCACCTGCACAAAGCCCACCCTAGCACTGTCCGTCATGACTCGCAGATCACAGGCTGTGGCAAGCTCCGCCCCTCCCCCTATAGCCACGCCCTGAAGCCACAGACTGTCTTTCTCACCTGCACAAAGCCCACCCTAGCACTGTCCGTCATGACTCGCAGATCACAGGCTGTGGCAAGCTCCGCCCCTCCCCCTATAGCCACGCCCTGAAGCCACAGACTGTCTTTCTCACCTGCACAAAGCCCACCCTAGCACTGTCCGTCATGACTCGCAGATCACAGGCTGTGGCAAGCTCCGCCCCTCCCCCTATAGCCACGCCCTGAAGCCACAGACTGTCTTTCTCACCTGAACAAAGCCCACCCTCGCACTGTCCGTCATGACTCGCAGATCACAGGCTGTGGCAAGCTCCGCCCCTCCCCCTATAGCCACGCCCTGAAGCCACAGACTGTCTTTCTCACCTGAACAAAGCCCACCCTCGCACTGTCCGTCATGACTCGCAGATCACAGGCTGTGGCAAGCTCCGCCCCTCCCCCTATAGCCACGCCCTGAAGCCACAGACTGTCTTTCTCACCTGCACAAAGCCCACCCTAGCACTGTCCGTCATGACTCGCAGATCACAGGCTGTGGCAAGCTCTGCCCCTCCCCCCAGAGCCACGCCCTCCAGCAGGGCGACAGACATGAGGGGCAGGGCGTGGAAGCGTGACAGCGTGTCGTGCATGAACCGTGACATGCGATCGCCGTCTGAAGAGGTCAGGATGGCCGAGACAGTGGTGAGGTCACCGCCAGAGCAGAACGTCCCTTCCGCTCCACGGAGAAGCAGACCCTTGCCGGCCTGCCATTGGCTGAGATCTGTCACATGGTCAGCCAGCTCCACCATCATGCTGCCTGCAAAACAATAATACAAAATGTTTAACAAAAAATCATCCATTTAAGATGGGAACATTGAGGGGTTATTTTCCATATTAAAATATTACTCTTGAAAAGGTCACCAAGAGCAGCTGCTTCAGCCAAACACAGAGATGAACTTAGAGACAGGCAAATTGTAGACAGATATAAATTCATCCTAGAACGGGGAAATACTAGGATAACCAAGACAATGTGGTTATTTAACATGTTAAAATATTACTCTTGAAAGGGTCAGCAAGAACAGCTGCTTCAGCCAAACACAGGGATGAACTTGAGACAGGCAAATTGCAGACATTTAATAAACTTCTCTAAGAAGTGGGAAATACTAGGACAACCAAGACAATTAATGTGGGAGTGTCTGCATAACACACAGAGGTTATGTTGAACTTTAGTCTTGTAAATTCAGGGACGTTTCTCTACTGCAATTAAATGCTCTAAATTTGCATAACTTCTTTTGTAAGTTTAACAAGTCATTTAAATTTCCATTCTAATTTCTTCTTCTTCTTCTTCTTCTTCGTTCATGGGCTCAGACTCCCACGTTCACTCATGTTTTTAGCACGAGTGGATTTTTACGTGTATGACCGTTTTTACCCCGCCATTCAGGCAGCATACGCCGATTTCGGGGGAGAATTTCCATTCGAGTTACAGAATGAAATTTACAGATGCGTTTTATTTACATGGGGTTTAAAAGCAAACAATCAGTGCTGCCATTTTGAGAATCAAAGTGACAGCTAAGGGAGACAATTATGCCATCCGAAAATATGCGTTTTCTTTGACCAAGCACACAAATGACCAAATTATGCACCATTCTGAAGCTCATTCCATTTTTAATTTCACTAGAATTATATTTTGCATTGATAAAACTAAAAGTGACTTGTATCAAACATAACTCAATAATGGTATTGGATTGTGAGCTTTGAATAAAAGCTTACCTGAGAGGGCATTTTTTCTCTGTGGGTTGTTCAAAGTAATGATGGCCACCCCGGTGTCATTATTCTTTGTCAAGTCTACAGAACCGGCGCGATACTGCCCGAGCTGCTCTCGGATCTCTGCCAGCTGGGACGACAGTTGGCGCACACTCTCCACAGTCCTCAGGCCACCTGGACAGTCAACAAGCAGTTAACAGACTCAGTCAGGATGGACGTCTTGACATGCTTTTCATCATTTTACCTGACAATACAGTGGAACCTGCCCTCAAGACCACCTCTCTATAAAGACCACCTGCTCATTAAGGCCACCCTTAAGGATCCCCGACGGTTTTTACGACTATATAAATCACCTGTCTAAAGAGACCACCTGTCTAAAGAGACCCCTTTTGCTCAGTCCCTTGGGTGGTCTCTTTAGACAGGTTCAAGTGTACATACATTGTGCAGCATGAAATTACCTTCATCTAGAGGCAGATGCCCTGAATCCAATGCTAGCTGCGCATTCACTTTATAACAATCACAGTCAACATCTAAAACATAACACGCAATTCAGGTGTCAGGTATATAACTGTATTGAGTGTCATTTCACATATTTCTGTGAGGTAATGGTCTAAAGTTATCTTCTTCTTCTTGCTGCTACACGTGGAGACCAGTCCAATTGAGAAATGTAGTGGTCATCTGCAGGGACGCCGCCGTGCCGTACAGCTTATCCTGGATGGGAGTCGGCTCCGGCCACATCTTCCTTCTCAACAACTGGAAGTTCCCGCAGTCTTGTAGGATGTGGTGGGTGGGTGTCCTGCTCTGCTTCTCCACAGGGACACATCGGGGACGGCACAACTTTCAGCTTTGAGTGGAGGTGTTTGTTCAGCCTGTTGTGCCCTGTTCGCAGCCTGAAGATGGTAACCTGCTCTGGTCTTGTGAGCTGGTGAAGGCTGTCTTTTTGAGCCGGGGTTCGGAACAGGGCTTTAGTAATGGTATTTAGCTCGGCAAGGCTTACGGCGTTGTCTTCTTGTTCTTTTTCTGCACCGGATTTTGCCAGGTCATCGGCTTTCTCATTTCCCTCTATGCCGCAGTGTGAGGGGATCCACTGAAGCACTGTCCGTAGGCTCTTGATGTTGTTGAGGGCCTTCTTCAATGAGGGTTGACTGTCACTGTTATAGGCTTGCAGCACAGAGTCTGTTAGGAAGACGACATTTGTGTTCTGGTCTGCTCTTGTCGCGATGGTGTGTGCTGCCTGAATGAGAGCATCTACCTCTGCCTTGTAGTTGGTGCAGTAAAGGCCGGTCGGAAGCGTCTCCTCCGTCCGTTCTCCACCGGGGTATTGGATGTGGACCCCAGCTCCTCCACTTTTGACGGCATTTGTGGCTGAGCCGTCTGTATACACCCGGATCCAGGCATCATCAGGGTATCTTTCCTCAAGCGTTGCCAACGTCAGGGCTTTCAAGACTTGGTCGCTATGTTCACCTTTGTTGTTGATATGGGGTATTGTTGTTTGGTCGCTATGTTCACCTTTGTTGTTGATATGGGGTATTGTTGTTTGGACAGTATGTTCACCTTTGTTGTTGATATGGGGTATTGTTGTTTGGACAGTATGTTCACCTTTGTTGTTGATATGGGGTATTGTTGTTTGGTCGCTATGTTCACCTTTGTTGTTGATATGGGGTATTGTTGTTTGGACAGTATGTTCACCTTTGTTGTTGATATGGGGTATTGTTGTTTGGACAGTATGTTCACCTTTGTTGTTGATATGGGGTATTGTTGTTTGGACAGTATGTTCACCTTTGTTGTTGATATGGGGTATTGTTGTTTGGTCGCTATGTTCACCTTTGTTGTTGATATGGGGTATTGTTGTTTGGTCGCTATGTTCACCTTTGTTGTTGATATGGGGTATTGTTGTTTGGTCGCTATGTTCACCTTTGTTGTTGATATGGGGTATTGTTGATATGGGGTATTGTTGATATGGGGTATTGTTGATATGGGGTATTGTTGATATGGGGTATTGTTGATATGGGGTATTGTTGATATGGGGTATTGTTGTTGATATGGGGTATTGTTGTTGATATGGGGTATTGTTGTTTGGACAGTCATCTTGCCTACCTGCAGTGTCACTGATGCAGAATGGCACTACACTATTCACATTATCTGTACAGTGGAACCCCCCTTTTAAGACCCCCAATTTTAGACTTCTTCCCTTTTCTCAGATTATTGGAGGTCTTAAACGGGGGTTCCACTGTACTCGCCTTCGCAATTTAAAAAAAAAATTGTCCTTGTACCCTGTCATTGTACCCTGTCATTGTACCCTGTCCTTGTACCCTGTCCTTGTACCCTGTCCTTGTACCCTGTCCTTGTACCCTGTCATTGTACCCTGTCATTGTACCCTGTCATTGTACCCTGTCATTGTACCCTGTCCTTGTACCCTGTCATTGTACCCTGTCCTTGTACCCTGTCATTGTACCCTGTCCTTGTACCCTGTCATTGTACCCTGTCATTGTACCCTGTCATTGTACCCTGTCATTGTACCCTGTCCTTGTACCCTGTCCTTGTACCCTGTCCTTGTACCCTGTCCTTGTACCCTGTCCTTGTACCCTGTCCTTGTACCCTGTCATTGTACCCTGTCCTTGTACCCTGTCCTTGTACCCTGTCATTGTACCCTGTCCTTGTACCCTGTCATTGTACCCTGTCATTGTACCCTGTCCTTGTACCCTGTCCTTGTACCCTGTCATTGTACCCTGTCATTGTACCCTGTCATTGTACCCTGTCATTGTACCCTGTCCTTGTACCCTGTCCTTGTACCCTGTCATTGTACCCTGTCATTGTACCCTGTCCTTGTACCCTGTCATTGTACCCTGTCCTTGTACCCTGTCATTGTACCCTGTCATTGTACCCTGTCCTTGTACCCTGTCCTTGTACCCTGTCATTGTACCCTGTCATTGTACCCTGTCATTGTACCCTGTCATTGTACCCTGTCATTGTACCCTGTCATTGTACCCTGTCATTGTACCCTGTCCTTGTACCCTGTCCTTGTACCCTGTCCTTGTACCCTGTCATTGTACCCTGTCCTTGTACCCTGTCATTGTACCCTGTCATTGTACCCTGTCCTTGTACCCTGTCATTGTACCCTGTCCTTGTACCCTGTCCTTGTACCCTGTCCTTGTACCCTGTCATTGTACCCTGTCCTTGTACCCTGTCCTTGTACCCTGTCCTTGTACCCTGTCATTGTACCCTGTCATTGTACCCTGTCATTGTACCCTGTCAAAAATGCTGTCATTGTGAAAGATAGTAAACATTGAAAACGTCACTCACCGTATGAATGCTGACAGATGCATCCACAGTGCAGTAGAGGCCTCATGGTGACGCACGACCTTTCTGGAAGACCGGCTGACGTGAAGGTTCAGATAACTGCTCAGTTAATAACTGTGTTAGCAGCTACAACATCTGTAACGTTAACATACAAATTTATCCGGGCCAAGTAATTTGTATGCTGCAAAAATAACCATGTACATTATATGAAAGATAGACATGAAGTAAACTGTGTCTCCTGGCTGAACAAGGTTGCAAGCGTTTGGTGCACAACAGCTGGCCCCATCATCCGGTGTAATGATGTCAGCTTTCTGCCTCTGTCACCTTTCTGACTCGATATATATATATATATACTCGAGATTGAAATGTTTTCTGATCAAATTAAAGAAGTGAATTTATTTAAGGACGAAAAGCATGTCTATTGTCAGTTTCTTGCATGTGAAGGAAATTGGTGGTGAAATTTAATAGATTTCACACCAAAATTTGATTTCTTCGAAACTGTGTACGGAGTGATTACGTCCCTTGAATGAGAAGGGAAACATTTCATGATGAATCAAATGTCTAAGTTTAAATCAAATGAAAAAATTAGTTGGGACAAATTTGACCCCATGAATGTAAAGTACCCAAAGTCGATCGTCAGTACTATCGAAGGGTGTTTTTTTGTTCAGTGTGGAGTTTATACAAGATCAACGAGGCCGAATCGGAAAGGTGACAGAGGCGGAAAGCTGACATCCTTACAGCTGACATTCTTATTAACACTCTTTGTGGACACTCTTGGGTGGCTGATCTGCGGTTGTCAGCGGCTGTATTTTCTGTCTTCTTCTCTTCTTCTTAGTGATAGGTAGCCAACATCAGCATGGTGATGAATCTGCTACGCTTGGGTGATGGTGGTTCTGGTCTATTGCTTGGTCAGGGGTGAAGTTCAGGGGGGGGGGGGGGAGGTTGGGGGTAGGGGGGGGGGGGATGATGGGTCAGTGGAGAGTTGCCAGCCTGGCCTGAAAGGATGCCAGGGATGGCGCTGTAGCAGTTTCTACAGGCAGGCGGTTCCACTCTGGAATGGTGCGCGGGAAGAATGTTTTCTGCCTGTAGGCTGTCCTGGAGTGGGGGATTTCGTAGGACAGAGCGTGGGTCTGCCTGGTCGTGCACTTGGGTGGGCTTGGCTTTGGTGCGTGGTTGCTCTTCACTGCGACAAGGTCATGGTGGACTTTGTAGAAAGTTGTTAGTCTCGCTCGCCTCCGTCTGCTCTCAAGCGTAGGCCACTCAAGGTCTTCGAGCATGTTGTTGACGCTGGAGGTCTGGCGGAAGCGATGCGACACCCATCTGGCTGCTCTTCTTTGGACCTTTTCAAGAGAGGCACTGTCTTCAGCGGTGTGTGGGTCCCATACTGGGCTGGCATACTCTAGGATGGGTCGTACTAGTGCCTTGTATGCAGCCGCCTTGAACTTCTTGTTGCTGAGCTTGATGTTGCGTCTAGCAAAGCCAAGTGCTCTGTTCGCCTTGGTGGTGATGTTGGCGATGTGGGTGTTCCACTTCAGGTCTTTGGTCAGGGTGACGCCGAGGTACTTGGCCTGGGTCTCCTCCTGGAGTTTCTGGCCGTGGAGCTGGTACTCGTATGGTAGGATGGTACGGCGTCGGGTCATGTGCACTGTCAATGTAGGGCATACCTAAAGGCAGTAAAACAACGATGCGCAGCTCTCATGTGGTCACACACACACACACACACACACACACACACCAAAACACACACACCAAAACACACACACACCAAAACACGCACACACCAAAACATGCACACACACACACCAAAACACACACACACCAAAACACACACGCACACTAAAACACACAGGGACACACACACACACCAAAACACACACACACCAAAACACGCACACACCAAAACACACACACACACACACACACCAAACACACACACACCAAAACACGCACACACACCCACCAAAACACACACACACACACCAATACACACATGCACACTAAAACACACAGGGACACACACACACACCAAAACACACACACCAAAACACACACACACACACCAAAACACACATACACCAAAACTAACACACAACAAAACACACACACACACAGTGACACACACACTGTGGCAAGTGGTCGGCTGCACAGCGACCAGACGACTTTCGAGTCACATGAACTAAACTGACCTTGCCGTAACAACACACTGATGAAACGACCTTGTTATGTCTTTCTCGTGCACTTGTTATGCTCATAGGTGACAACAAGGCGCGTTGTTCAGGACATTTCGGCAAAATCCCCAATCAACTTCTCAGCCAGGTCACTTTGAACAAATGGAACTCAAGGGAGATCAGTCTAACGTAGTGTTGTGAACTCTGCGATAGTGTAACCTCCCTTGCATCAAGCTGACAAAGGGTTGTCTTTGATTCATATATGAATTTGATTCAATAATGCATGACATCTTTCACTAACATCTTTTCAACCTTTAATGATGAGCCTCAAAACAATACACTTGCAGATTCGTGTTTACGGTAATCGTAGATGTAGCCTGATATTTTTGTTTGTGTGGATGCTGGTACTGCATACTTGCACTTCTCGGCATCACACACATAATGTGTGTTGTGTGTGTATAAACATAACAAAGTGAGAGGGTGAAACCTTTGCACTAATCTCATTCTGCGGTGGAGGGAACTATGTTGGCTTGAATAGCAACTCGTGTAATAACACTTGCCAAATATACAGGCATAGACCTGACTTTGGTTTGTGAAAAACGGATTGTGCAAGCACATGATAGTGTGTGGGTGTCCACGCGTTCAAATGTGTGAAAATAACAACAGGCAAATGAACGGGAGAGAGAGAGTTAACACCCAGACAGATATAAAAATAAATACAGACAGATATAACATACACAGACAGGTATATAACATACACATCTTTATCCTACATACGTGAGAGAGACACTCGTGAGATAATAATCGTTCAAATCACCCGTGTGTATATCATGTAAATGAGGTCATGTCAAGCAAGTCTGGCAGGGACCCGTTTTTTCACTGCTTATGATGCCAAAGTCACCGAGACAAACGTCATTATAGAAAACAAAAAATTGCCCTGGCTAATTACCCTCGATGAATTGTTAGAACTAACACGTCACGCCACACTTCAAGAGTGACGTTTCTTTGCTTTGACGTAATAGATTGCACGAGGCTTAAGAAGAGATTGAGGTTCCAAAACAAGCGTCTTCAATTTAGCTGCCTCGACTGCAGGACATTTTCATTAAAATACACGTAAGTACAGTATGTAGGATAAACAGAATACTACATGACTTGCTGTTTCGTACCAGATTTACACTCGTTGCTTTTTCAAATAGTGAACAGCTCGCTTTCGCTCGCAGTTCAATATTTTTAAAAAAAACTCGGGTAAATCTGGTACGACACAGCAAGCCATGTATTATTCTCTATATACAGATACATCTACAGACAGATAAACCCACATCTACAGACAGATAAACGCCAAGACTAATCCAGTTGATTGTTTCATGTTTATTGTTTTGAACCATTGCAGTGGCAGTATCAACCAGGTGTTCACACAATTGGTCATTTGGCTACATACAATAGGGCCGAGGGTCACTCAGTCACTGGTCATCTACAATCTCAACACAAGTGAACACGTTTTGAACACATATTTGTAACAAGTTTTCAACACTTTGTGATATTCTATATAATTCTGCTGGCAAGAGCACAAATACTGTTCACTAGTGTTCAAAATTTGCTGCCCTACATGCCAACCGACATCAGTACCGTATTTGACGGATTACAAGACGCACCGTTTTATAAGCCGCACCCCCTGACTTTAAAAAAAAAAATTGGGACGAGCCACGTATAGGCCGCGTCACTATATTAGCCGCCGTCGAAAAAAATATAATCAGATCGTGTCAATCAATCAAAACAACCAGGCAAACGAAAGTACGGTATTTGGCGAAATCGGCTCCGAGAATAAACAAGTGAAACGAAAAAGTTTGAAGAAAAATATCACACACACACAATTTGTAACCAACACACACATGTAGTCCCGCCTGGAATAAGCTTTTTTGGGATGATTTACGACTTTTGCGCACATTTCGAGCAGACGAAAACACAACATGGCGGCTCTCGCTCTTCCAACTATCGCGAGACACAAAAAAACGAGAAATCTTGCGCGCGCAAGATCCTGATACATCCGGTGTTTCTCTGTGCGCTATCTTGTCACGACGACTTGTTGACAAACGAAGATTCGCGAAAGAAAGAGAAAAGCGCTGAGTCTTGAGTAGAGAGCTAATAAAGTACCGGTAATCGCTAATCGAGCGAAATGAAAATCCGCGGCGACTTCCATTAGGTGAATGCTATTTAAGTTTAGGTAACGTTTTAGCTGCATCTTTTTATAAGCAGCAATGCGATTTTTTTTTAAAGGTCGCGGCTTGTAGTCCGTCAAATACGGTAAGTAAAAGTTCAAAATTAATGCATCCACATTATCTGTGCCTCTTTCACTAGTGTTATATTTCTCTATTGCATTGTGTACTACGTCACAATTAATTATTATATTGTGTACAACGTGACTATGTTGGGAGAGTATTTCCCTTTTGGTATTGACAGCTTGACAAGTACAGACGTGTTGAAGAACCCACTGATGATTCAAGTCTGTATGTCTGAATGTGAACGCATCAATGCAGACAAGGAACAAAACTAGTAGAACTATGTACTTGTCACAGTGTTCAAAACGTGTTCACTTCTGTTCAGAGTGTAGGTACATACATACAATAGGACGGTGGGTCACTCACAGTCACGCTCACTTCACATTACATTAGTGACTACAATTTACTGGCAGTGGACAAACATTTCAACCACTCTATCATCAGGTGAGATATCTGTGTCCAGGAACTTGTCACAATGTTTTCATTCCCTTAACAACAACGTTGCCTCATTGCACGGTCAGCTGACAGCTAGTGATGCTAATCGCACATCAGACACACAGCTGGAATAATGCCACAGAGATAACAATTAGAAATCAAAATGACCAGCTCCCTCACAATCAACATTGTGGACTGGCATGTTTCTCCTAGATTTTAACCAAATGATCGAACTACAGGGAAAAATCCCACACATAAACTTGATATTTTTGAATAACTGAACAGAAGGCAGAGAAGTTTCAAGTCTTACCTACTCTACCACTATATGTACTGGCACACTCACAAAACTAAAGAATGTTCGTAGCCGCTCCAACATTTCAGTACTGTCCTATCAAATGAACCAATCAAAAATCGTGATCACGTCAGAACTGCCCAAACCTTGAGGAACACTTATGAGTCATGTTGAAAAGACATTTGTTACAAGTCTACCGAGTTAGTTTTTTTTTAAAGAGATCTGCGATTTATTTCCCTTGGCCTTGCATAGAATAAAGGGGAACTTTTCTAAAAATTCTTTTTTTCTTCATTTATGTCTTTATAGCTGAATAACTTATTATTCCACTATAATTATTTCCTTTTTAAACAACTCAAAATGATTCTTGCATGTAAAAACCAAGTCGCGTTAAAATGGATAACAATAACAAGTAAAAATAGAAAATCATGAAGATAAATAACCTTGGAAAGATTTATGAAAAGGATTCTTACTCTTGTTTCCTGTAATTTAAACACAGAAAATGTAGGCCCTGATGCCATTGTGATAGAAAAGGAGAACAGCATGGTACAAACCATTTCCTTTATTACAAATCAGTCAAAAGTACAAGTGTTACCTAAAAGTGTGCATACAACTGATGAAGTCTTCAAGGAATAACAGCCTATAGTAACAAATAAATGGCCCATCATTAGACTACCGTTTACCATGGACTACAAAAAGTGACACCAAATCTTCAAAACTCTTGTGATTGAATTAAGAACCCATAGCTTACAAAGCCAGAATAACAACATGCTTCACATTGGAGAAAACAAGCACAAAAACAAATAAGAAAAACAGTTGTGCCTCATTCCAAAGCTTAACAAAATGCTGCGGTGTAAACTCAACACCATGTTTACTTAAAACCAGGGCATGATCCATTCCAATCACATAAAAAAAAAAAGGCAAGAGAATACAGACCTACACCGACCTCTAAATGACCCCAGACCACGCCTTACCCGGTTATAATACAATCCCAGCTCTCACTCACAATGTCTGCACAATATGCTACGCCTTTGTCCTTCTCACCTGACTGCCCACGTCTCAAACAGTCACAATCAGCGCTACACAGCAACATTGACCTTAACTCTGGTACCCTGTCAGTTGTGACATGACACGGACAACTGCCAGAAGCCTTGGTGTCACGTCCACTTTGGCGAGATGGGTGGCTGATAACATAGCGCCTGAACAGGACAAAGGAGAGTGAGAGATGCTGCCACTATGTTAACTGTTGATGAAGCCTTGAAAGGCAGACTCGGCATCTTTTGCCGCAGCACCAGCCCTCATAGCAAGGTTGCTTCGTCATCAGTTGTTCTCTCCCCAGTTCTCACGTGACCCCTTTGGTTTTCATCAAGCCAAAATTCTTCACCAACCGCTCCAGTGATAAACCTCTGCTTTTACCCTGACACAGCCATGTCGTAGTTTTTGTTTGTTTTTTTTTAATAAATTTTCTTTGCTTCTGTTCAGCCTCTCATCTTGCTTCCTCACAATTGGGTCGGGATGCATCCCATGAGCATCCCATATTGCACTCTTGTTCGGCGGAATCTTGACAGTTTATAGTGTGCACCGATCACCAAACCAATACACACACATACTGTCCCAACTACACACACACGTCTCACACATCACAAGCTAACACGCAGTCACGGCCACACTCTCACACACTCAGTGGTGCACACATCACACGCTCAGCCTGCTGCCTTTACCGGATACGCGTGAAGAGATTCAACACAGATTTGGACTCCTGCAAAAGAGAGAAACCAACATTGAACACACCTGGAAACAGAAAACACAAGAGATCTATTTCATGCGTCCATTCAAACACTTTGCTTCTTGACATTTCTGTTAAGACAATCACTAAGATCGCAATTTCTTCATTATTAACTCTTACACCTTTCTACTCTACAAAATGAATTCGCTACAACCCTCGTTCAACACTCCCAGCAAGCCAACAATGGAGTCTATCCAACCATCAGAAATGCACCAGCATACACAACAGCAGTCTCTTGCAAGACGGGTCTCTACAGAGCTGTGTCAACATCAACGGGGCAATCCTTGCGTCTCTTGCAAGACGGGTCTCTACAGAGCTGTGTCAACATCAACGGGGCAATCCTTGCGTCTCTTTTCACACACACACACACGTAACAAGTCAACTGTTCCTAAAGAAAAGTAGAAGAGCAGCCAGAGTGGAGACTTACTTTTGTGGACCTAGTTTTACTGAAGACATTCCAGAATCGCAGCGTCTCGTCCCCTGCCCCTGTGACAATGGCTTCTCCGTCTGGAGACATGGCCTGCAACACACGTCATGGAACCGTCGTCATAGCAACAAGACAAATCCTTCGTCATCATACCAACAAGACAAATCATTCATTTTTAACTATGGATAATGTCATGGAACCGTTGTCATTCCAACAAGACAAAGCATTCACTTTTGATTGAAGACTTTCACTTTGTATTTTGTAACCACTCTCTCCTAAATGTGCTTATCAAGTACTGCAACCCGTCTCTCAGTTGGTCAGTTATGTTTTTTGTCTATGATAAGAGAAGTTTGACTTACCAAGTATAGCACCCGATAGGAGTGACCGGTCAGCTTAGCTATCTGTACCAATGAGGGATATTTCCACAGCAAGATTTGGTTCTGGGAATAGCCATGGGTGCTGACCTGCAAGGAAGCCAAGTTGACAGTCACAACACAAATCACTTCAGTGTCACACCACAAATCACTTCAGTGTCACACCACAAATCACTTCAGTGTCACACCACAAATCACTTCAGTGTCACACCACAAATCACTTCAGTCTTTCAGTCAAAGTCACTCATTTCAAACACAGATTGGATTGAAAATTCACTGCATCCTGAATGAAAGCATCAATGATGAAACAGGGACAGAACAAGCCATACAACAAACAGCACCATCTTACTGTGGTTCAATCATCTCTAAGTCACCCACTTCACCTCAGCCACTACACCCAGACACACATCAAATGTCACCTGGGTATAAACCAACACTTAATGAACCAAAGTGCAGCAAGGCACTAAGTAATACTGTACCATAAAATCTCAACCTTTTTTTCACACAGACATCCTCAAGTGTAAAGCAATGTGCCAGTCAAATGATCAGTACACAAATACTGGTGCCAAACACTGTGCCGACCAATCTCACAGTCTGTGCCGGTGTACAGAGTGTGTGATGACCGATCTCAGTGTATGCCTTTATCCCTCCTCCACGATGACACCACTCTTAGACTGTGCAAGTCTGTGGTCCTTCACAGCACGGTGCAAGTCTGTGGTCCTTCACAGCACGGTGCATGACGCAGACAACTCACCAGTTCCTTGGAGTGTTTGGACACACACACGTAACCAATGAAGTGCTTTGTGCAATGAACGAGATGACTTACTATAGTGGAGCTTGTGTTACTGAACACATTCCAGAAGAGATCGCCCACTCACCAGTTCCTTGGAGTGTTTGGACACACACACATAACCAATGAACTGCTCTATGCAGTGAACGTGGGGACCTTAATTTACTGAAGACAATTGAGAAGAGAAGACAACTCACCAGTTCGTTGGAGTGTTTTGACCAGGCCAGGTTGCAGACCTGAGAGCCGGTGTCCACACACTGCAGGGGTTGACCGGTCAGCGTGTTCCAGAAGCGAACGCAGCGGTCAGCAGTGCCGCCCCCTGAGGCCAGCAGGCCGTGTTGGTGAGGTGACCAGGCGATGGCCTTGACCGCGGCCTGGTGGTCAGTGTAGGTCTGCACGGGGCCGGTGTTGGTCAGGTTCCACACAAACAGCTTGTTGTCGTTGCCCCCTGACGCTAGGTGCTGGTGGTCCGGCGACCACTTCAAACCACACACCTGTCATCACAACCATACACACGTCATGACAACCAAACACATCAATGCACACTGACCTCACCACAACAGTTTGAAGCCCCACTCCGCCTTGTGAAAACAGTGTTCCTCACCATCTCACCCTGGTCAGGCTTACATGTGATACGACCACCCCTCCACTTGGTCACATGTGAAACGACCACCCCTCCACTTGGTCACATGTGATACGACCACCCCTCCACTTGGTCACATGTGATACGACCACCCCTCCACTTGGTCACATGTGATACGACCACCCCTCCACTTGGTCACATGTGATACGACCACCCCTCCACTTGGTCACATGTGATACGACCACCCCTCCACCTGGTCACATGTGATACGACCAGCCCTCCACTTGGTCACATGTGACACGACCACCCCCCACTTGGTCACATGTGATACGACCACCCCCCACCTGGTCACATGTGATACGACCACCCCTCCACTTGGTCACATGTGATACGACCACCCCTCCACTTGGTCACATAACACAAATGAACAGCCTGGGTGGTCTCTGTGCACAGTGGTATTTTCTTAAGAACTAATCTTGCAAAAGGCACTGGTGTTTTCCTGAGGCGGAGTGGGCCTTTAACTGTATTCATATCTTCACAAGCTCTACCATAAGGAGGTTAAACAGAAACATGATTTCATGTTCAGAGCAGTAGTATGGACGTTACATAGAACTTGAAATGGAAACCCTTATCACATTCTGTCCCCAAAACAACTGCTGCTGTTTTTCATAAAACAGCAAAAACCTGAGAGGCATTACACAGAGCCAGTTCTAAGGTCATCACTGGACTGGCCTTGGCAAAACCACCAATCTATCTCTTCACGGCGCACAGATGGTGTCCAACAACTGACCTCTTGTTTGTGTCCGGCTAGTTTTCGTTCGGGCACTATGGAGGGTGTTCTGACGTCGCGCTGGAGGATCAAGCGATCTCTGCTCCCCGAGGACAGGACGTCCCCATTCCAGGCCAGGGCACCTGCAAGGTCAAGCACACCTAGTGTTAATTACTAATCCTAATTAAAAGACAATTCTAACAATTGTGAAACACTCCAACTTTCAAACAGCCTAAAAGACAAGGATCCAAGAACACAAGACAGATAGGACCAAGGTAGAAAGATTGCTGAACAAGCTTTGATTGGCCTTGCTGCCAGTAGTTTGACCAGTTGACAACCCAGAACACCACACTCATCTTACATAACAAGTTCCGTATCAAGCTGGTTTGTTCCAAACATCTGACGGTCCTTTCCAATACCTCTACCAACACCTGGCCATACAGCTCAACTTTTTGTCTTGTGTCTACTCTATGCAACACCATGTTCACCACGCTCTCCGTGCACACGCTGGTACACACACTGACACACCATAAACACAGCGTCCAAACAAGGACTGTGTACTGACCGACTCTGGCGCCGTGGCCCTCCAAGGTGGTCAGTTTCTTGTTGACCGCCACGTCCCAGATCTGGACATAGCCTTTGTGAGTGCCCACCGCCACCTGGCTGCCCTGCTGTGATCGCCAAACACACACGCTTCACAGTTAATATCATTATCAAGTAGCACTTTACCAACACATATACATACTCCCACTTCAATCTTTCAAACAACTTGCAGTCATCTCCGTATGTGAGTGAAGTTTAAGGTCTCCCCCTATCATTGTTGCATATGTTCAGAATTAACAAAGCAGAACCTTTCTTTCTAACAACAACAAAAAAGTTCAAACACAAGTCATACGCTATCATCGGTTTTTCCTTTACAAATGTATGCCTGTCTCTGATCTTAAAATTTAATAACTTTGATGAACATGTATGAGGGAATGTGAAACTCATTAGCTGATCAATACACTTTTGTCTTCACTTCCATAATTATGTACATGCTTGCAATTGGTTACTGTGAAGTTTTTTCAAATTCTGTTCGCTTTCCCAGAATACACACGTCCTCACATAGCAACTCTCTCTCTCTCTCGCTTCAAGTTGAGAAGTAGCAGCTTACCCTCTCTGACCATGAAACTGACGTCACTGTGTCACCATCCGTGGAGAGGTCGCATAGCCGTGTTACCTGTTCAACACACACACCCTTCAAGGTCATTCTAAATCAAACGCAGGAAACCTCGATTTACCAAACAAGTTGACACAACTAAATAGCATTTTAAAGCTAAATGACAACATATTAGTAATACTCAATTAGAACAAGAAGGGCAAAGCCCATACGACTCACATGCTTGACCTTGACCTTTACAGCAATGACATCATACACTAAGAACTGCTTTACACATTTTTCCTACCAACAAGGTCAAGGTCATCCAACACAAAGCTGTTAATTCAAGACATAGGAAGTACAATGGTGCTTATTGGCTCTTTCTACCATGAGATATGGTTACTTTTAGTGGTTCACTACCTTATTTTGGTCACATTTCATAAGGGTCAAAGTGACCTTGACCTTGATCATATGTGACCAAATGTGTCTCATGATGAAAGCATAACATGTGCCCCACATAATTTTTAAGTTTGAAACAGTTATCTTCCATAGTTCAGGGTCAAGGTCACTTCAAAATATGTATACAATCCAGCTTTGAAGAGCTCCTGTGACCTTGACCTTGAAGCAAGGTAAACCAAACTGGTATCAAAAGATGGGGCTTACTTTGCCCTATATATCATATATAGGTGAGGTATTGAATCTCAAAAACTTCAGAGAAAATGGGAAAAATGTGAAAAATAGCTGTTTTTTAGGCAACATTTATGGCCCCTGCGACCTTGACCTTGAAGCAAGGTCAAGATGCTATGTATGTTTTTTGGGGCCTTGTCATCATACACCATCTTGCCAAATTTGGTACTGATAGACTGAATAGTGTCCAAGAAATATCCAACGTTAAAGTTTTTCGGACGGACGGACGGACGGACGGACGACTCGGGTGAGTACATAGACTCACTTTTGCTTCGCATGTGAGTCAAAAAGGCTACGAAACCCAAAGGAAAGTCCAGAAAATAGCAACATACTTCATATCACAATCATCTTTTGTACAGAGAGTCAAAGGACACACTCAAAATCTCAGACCAAAATCAATCAAATTTTGCTTGTTGTTGACTAATGTTCAGCTCACTCCCACAAAACAAGCAAGAGAAAGTGCCGTTTTTCCAATTGCTAGCCAAAGAAAGGTGGGAGCACCAGCGCAGTGCTGGGCTGAATGCGGTATGCATGGCGGAGAGTCCACTGACCTGACTGGTGCAGGCACTCCACAGGTAGACGGAGGTGCCCAGTCCCACACTCAGCACATTCTGTGAGGACCAGTCCACCAGGTTCAGGTAGAAGTCGTCCTGCAGCTCAGGGGCATCCAGCACTTTGAACGGGATCTTGGAGATCTTGCGCACAGCCTGTAACACACGGCACAGATGGTTAATACTAGGGGAAGGACAACCAAACCATTCTTCCCTTTCAAGTTGAGGTGTGGTTATGACTATCCAGGGGGTGCGTGTTTAAGAAAAAGGGGGACGCCACCACTGTACAGAATGCGCAGCGAATTGCATGGGTGGGAGCCCAAAATGTTGCCAGGACTGAACATTTTGGAAGGCCGGGGTCCAGGGGCCCAAAGGCTCCAGCGGGGTGCAGGGGCAGCGCCCTTGCTGGGGGGTCCATGGGGGCAGCGCCCCCCAGCCGAAAATGAATTTTAGCATTTTAGGGAAGGTTTAGGTGGCCTCTCCCGACTTGTAAATTGTAGAAGAAACAAGCTTTTTGGAGATGCATAATATATACATCTTGTAAACTTGAAGGTTTTTGTAACTGACCAGCTGAAAATTAATGTTAGCATTTCATGATTGTTGAACCATAGCTTGAACCAAATGAGAATCAAGTTTCAAGTCAGTTTCTTCAAAAGGGCTAACTGCTCAGGTTATAAAAGAAGAAGGTTTAGACAAAAACAGAAACCGCCAGAGTTATATCCCTTGCTAATGCTATACAGTCTTCTGGTGCTGCTTTTCAATTCATCATTTCAGGAGTTATATTCTAAAATTATTGTTGAATCATAGCTTAAATTGAAAGAGAAATATGTTTAAATTAAGTGTGTTTCACTTGCAAATTTCTAAAGGACTCAATGTATCAGAAGGTATACCACTGGTTCACAGATCAGGAATGCAAAATTTTTATACCACACCACTGAAGGTCACTGAATCCCTGCAAGTGGGGTATATAAAGTTGTGGGTGAGCCGAGTTTTCAAATAGATACAGTAGAACTCCCCCTTAGCGACCCCCCCGTTTACGACCACCCCCTTTTTACGACCGATTTTGCTACCACAGATGCATTCTACTATATAATGAACCCCCAGTGAACGACTCACCCCAAAACGCGACTTACGACCGAGCTTTGGGGGATGAATTACGACTTTCGCGCATTTTTAGTCGAGCAGACGAAAACAATACACGGCTGCTCTCGCTCCTCGAACTATCGCGAGACGAAAAATAAACGGAATCTCGCGCACGATAGATAGCTAATCAAGTAATTGGTAATCGAGCGAAGTGGCAATCCGCGGTGACCTCCTTAGAAGTCGGGAAGACGCAATCCTGTGTATCGTCAAGGATAATGACCCAAAACGCGACTTACGAACGCCGGCCGGACGGACGGACGGACGACTCGGGTGAGTACATAGACTCACTTTTGCTTCGCATGTGAGTCAATAAAAACGAAATCTCGCGCGCGCGAGATCCTGATACATCCGGTTTTTCTCTGCACGCTATCTTGTCACGACGACTTGTTGACAAAAAAGATTCGCGAAAGAAAAAGAAAAGCGCCGACTCTTGAGTAGAGAGCTAATAAAGTAATCGCTAAACGAGCGAAGTGGCAATCCGCGGCGACTTCCTTGGGAGTCGGGAATACGCAAATCCTGTGTATCGTCAAGGATAATGACTCGGTGTTATCAAGATGGCGAGAAGGATAGCGAAGCGAAAGTACGCAAAGAGAGGTGCTTGTCCGAAGACCTCAACAATCGTGGTCAAGTTTAGCGACGCAAGGCGACAAATCATTCATATGAGCGGAAAGATGATTTGGGAGAAAAGTCGTTATGCTTTCTATCGAGTTAGGACATTCGGATTTTTATTGGTTGCGCCACAATGTCAAATGTGCTTCACTCAGCGGGGAGCGAGTATTACGCCATGAGTAAATTTTTTTTGAAATTTTGAGTTCAAGTTGTTCTGCTGTAATGTGTTTGGGTGTGTGTGTTTTGATATGACAGTAAACTGCAACTGTGTGTTTGTGTGTAAACATGACAGTATATAACAGTACATACACTGCAACCAAATTCATGACCGACCGGCCAAAAACTCAAACCCCCCTTTTAAGACCCCCCCCCCCCCCTTTTTACAACATCATTTTCAAGTTTTTTCCAAAGTCGTAAACAGGGGGTTCTACTGTAGCAACTAAGATGCCACAGGATGACATGACATTGCTGCTCCCTACAATTTGGTATTGGTGAAAGGTAGTTGACCTTCTGTTCACAGAAGAGTGTAAACAACAGCTGCCAGGGATTAACAAAAAAAGTATAAAAAAATCAAAAATTCTTCTAGGGACGGAAATCCGCCAGGGACGGAAGAAATCCCACCCTTGGAATTGTGTAAGACACGGGTGACATGGTCAGCTGAGGGGACAAGTCACAACCACACCCCGCTTTGCAACATTCTTTCCTTCAAGGCTGCCCCCCTTTGAGACTTCTGGTCCCACATTTTCTGTCCACAACATGTGTATATTTACCTCCTGTTTCACACTACATTTACCAATACTAACATTTTCAGGAAGCACTGTGATGCACGGTGCAATGCCAACAACTAACGGTGTAATGACCATACAACAACTAACGGTGTAACGACCATACAACAACTAACGGTGTAACGACCATACAACTAACGGTGTAACGACCATACCACAACTAACGGTGTAACGACCATACAACAACTAACGGTGTAACGACCATACAACAACTAACGGTGTAACGACCATACCACAACTAACGGTGTAACGACCATACAACTAACGGTGTAACGACCATACAACAACTAACGGTGTAACGACCATACAACAACTAACGGTGTAACGACCATACAACAACTAACGGTGTAACGACCATACAACAACTAACGGTGTAACGACCATACCACAACTAACGGTGTAACGACCATACAACAACTAACGGTGTAACGACCATACAACAACTAACGGTGTAACGACCATACCACAACTAACGGTGTAACGACCATACCACAACTAACGGTGTAACGACCATACAACAACTAACGGTGTAACGACCAAACAACAACTAACGGTGTAACGACCATACAACAACTAACGGTGTAACGACCATACAACAACTAACGGTGTAACGACCATACAACAACTAACGGTGTAACGACCATACAACAACTAACGGTGTAACGACCATACAACAACTAACGGTGTAACGACCATACAACAACTAACGGTGTAACGACCATACAACTAACGGTGTAACGACCATACAACTAACGGTGTAACGACCATACAACAACTAACGGTGTAACGACCATACAACAACTAACGGTGTAACGAACATACGACAACTAACGGTGTAACGACCATACGACAACTAACGGTGTAACGACCATACAACAACTAACGGTGTAACGACCATACAACAACTAACGGTGTAACGACCATACCACAACTAACGGTGTAACGACCATACAACAACTAACGGTGTAACGACCATACAACAACTAACGGTGTAACGACCATACAACAACTAACGGTGTAACGACCATACAACAACTAACGGTGTAACGACCATACAACAACTAACGGTGTAACGACCATACCACAACTAACGGTGTAACGACCATACAACAACTAACGGTGTAACGACCATACCACAACTAACGGTGTAACGACCATACCACAACTAACGGTGTAACGACCATACAACAACTAACGGTGTAACGACCATACAACAACTAACGGTGTAACGACCATACAACAACTAACGGTGTAACGACCATACAACAACTAACGGTGTAACGACCAAACAACAACTAACGGTGTAACGACCATACAACAACTAACGGTGTAACGACCATACAACAACTAACGGTGTAACGAACATACGACAACTAACGGTGTAACGACCATACCACAACTAACGGTGTAACGACCATACAACAACTAACGGTGTAACGACCATACAACAACTAACGGTGTAACGACCATACAACAACTAACGGTGTAATGACCATACAACAACTAACGGTGTAACGACCATACAACAACTAACGGTGTAACGACCATACAACTAACGGTGTAACGACCATACAACAACTAACGGTGTAACGACCATACAACAACTAACGGTGTAACGACCATACAACAACTAACGGTGTAACGACCATACAACAACTAACGGTGTAACGACCATACAACAACTAACGGTGTAACGACCATACAACAACTAACGGTGTAACGACCATACAACAACTAACGGTGTAACGACCATACAACAACTAACGGTGTAACGACCATACAACAACTAACGGTGTAACGACCATACAACAACTAACGGTGTAACGACAATACAACAACTAACGGTGTAACGACCATACAACAACTAACGGTGTAACGACCATACAACAACTAACGGTGTAACGACCATACAACAACTAACGGTGTAACGACCATACAACAACTAACGGTGTAACGACAATACAACAACTAACGGTGTAACGACCATACAACCACTAACGGTGTAACGACCATACAACAACTAACGGTGTAACGACCATACCATACTGGCCACCCGTGCATTCAGTCATGGATAAGTAGTTAACATACCAGGTGCAGCACAGGTCTTCCCTCAATCAACCGTTTGCTTTTGACCCGCCACTCACTGTCAGCACTGACAAGACACGTTTAATATAATAAATGAATAGGACAACATAGTGACAAGCAACAAGAAGAAATGTTCAAACAGCGCTTACCTTGCGAGGAGAACGCAGCAACTTCTGACTCTTGCTGCCGACGGGGGACAAGGAGTAGGGGGAATAATCACAGCCATCAGCACAGCGTCGCGGTGTGTGGTACTGCACACAAAACACACTTGGTTACACACATTCTCTCACCATAACACATAAATCCACACAATTGGCCGTGGGGAAAGAGAGAAACAGGAGTGCGGACCGAATGGGAAAGCTGGCTGATTTTTCCCATGTTTAAAACTTGTTTGATAGTGCAGTCAAGAAAAAAGGATTTCCTTTCCTTACATAGGAGCTGCAATGGAGAACTTATTCAATGTTCTTACCTGCATGACTATTAAACGTACACTCCACTTTGCAAAATACTGCACACATTCAGTCTGTACAACAATACTAGCAAACACTCCACTTTGCAAAATACTGCACAGATTCAGTCTGTACAACAATACAAGTAAACACTCCACTTTGCAAAATACTGCACACATTCAGTCTGTACAACAATACTAGTAAACACTCCACTTTGCAAAATACTGCACAGATTCAGTCTGTACAACAATACAAGTAAACACTCCACTTTGCAAAATACTGCGCACATTCAGTATCTGTACAACAATACAAGTAAACACTCCACTTTGCAAAATACTGCACACATTCAGTCTGTACAACAATACAAGTAAACACTCCACTTTGCAAAATACTGCACACATTCAGTCTGTACAACAATACTAGCAAACACTCCACTTTGCAAAATACTGCACAGATTCAGTCTGTACAACAATACAAGTAAAGTAAAGAGCAGTATAAAAACAGCTGTTTACCAGCCACGGTTTGCGAAGCAAAACAACTTTAAATGATGTAAATAATGCAAGTCCAAGCAACTCTCTACTCACCCTAAATAAGTTTCGAGTTTCTTTCGGGTACAGCACTTTCCGCTCCTCAACTTGCACCTCCTGCAAAAAGATGTCACACAGTAAGAACAAGGTCACACTTACAACAATGCTGACCAAGAAACACGAAGAGAAGTCTGGCTGAAAATCCTATGTCAAGACCACCACTTTAACTATGAGATAATACATAAATCAGATGTACAAATAAGGAAGCAGTCATGGTAGAAATTGAGCTCATATCTCATCATATTAATACTTCTTCTTTATATTTTTTGGTCACTTGGCAACGGAATCATCATATTCATAACGACTGTTGACAGCAACACACACCGAGTTAGCGTTGTTAGAAATATTCTCACCTTTAGATCTTCGATTCCGGCGGACAGCAATTCATTTTTCAACAAACAAGAGTAGGCAAGCCCGTCTTTGGCACTGTCGCTGTTTGCATCCTTGGCCTTCCTGGTGGTGGTGGGGGTCTGGGCTGTGTTGTCCTGCACAACACACACACACTGGTTGAAACCTCTGCACACTGGGTGTAACCACACACACACTGGTTCAAACCTCTGCACACTGGGTGTAACCACACACA
Organism: Littorina saxatilis; assembly: GCF_037325665.1. Classification (NCBI taxonomy): domain Eukaryota; kingdom Metazoa; phylum Mollusca; class Gastropoda; order Littorinimorpha; family Littorinidae; genus Littorina; species Littorina saxatilis. The sequence continues at coordinate 61,607,601 of NC_090249.1, read as the reverse complement.
CACTGGTTCAAACCTCTGCACACTGGGTGTAACCACACACACACTGGTTGAAACCTCTGCACACTGGGTGTAACCACACACACACACACTGGTTGAAACCTCTGCACACTGGGTGTAACCACACACACACACACTGGTTGAAACCTCTGCACACTGGGTGTAACCACACACACACACACACTGGTTCAAACCTCTGCACACTGGGTGTAACCACACACACACTGGTTGAAACCTCTGCACACTGGGTGTAACCACACACACACACACACTGGTTGAAACCTCTGTACACTGGGTGTAACCACACCCACACACTGGTTGAAACCTCTGCACACTGGGTGTAACCACACACACACACACTGGTTGAAACCTCTGCACACTGGGTGTAACCACACACACACTGGTTCAAACCTCTGCACACTGGGTGTAACCACACACACACTGGTTGAAACCTCTGCACACTGGGTGTAACCACACACACACTGGTTGAAACCTCTGCACACTGGGTGTAACCACACACACACACACACTGGTTCAAACCTCTGCACACTGGGTGTAACCACACACACACACACACTGGTTGAAACCTCTGCACACTGGGTGTAACCACACACACACACACACTGGTTGAAACCTCTGCACACTGGGTGTAACCACACACACACACTGGTTGAAACCTCTGCACACTGGGTGTAACCACACACACACACTGGTTGAAACCTCTGCACACTGGGTGTAACCACACACACACACACACTGGTTCAAACCTCTGCACACTGGGTGTAACCACACACACACACACACTGGTTCAAACCTCTGCACACTGGGTGTAACCACACACACACACACACTGGTTGAAACCTCTGCACACTGGGTGTAACCACACACACACACACACACTGGTTGAAACCTCTGCACACTGGGTGTAACCACACACACACACTGGTTGAAACCTCTGCACACTGGGTGTAACCACACACACACACTGGTTGAAACCTCTGCACACTGGGTGTAACCACACACACACACTGGTTCAAACCTCTGCACACTGGGTGTAACCACACACACACACTGGTTGAAACCTCTGCACACTGGGTGTAACCACACACACACACTGGTTCAAACCTCTGCACACTGGGTGTAACCACACACACACACACACTGGTTGAAACCTCTGCACACTGGGTGTAACCACACACACACACACACTGGTTGAAACCTCTGCACACTGGGTGTAACCACACACACACACACTGGTTGAAACCTCTGCACACTGGGTGTAACCACACACACACACTGGTTCAAACCTCTGCACACTGGGTGTAACCACACACACACTGGTTGAAACCTCTGCACACTGGGTGTAACCACACACACACACACTGGTTCAACCCTCTGCACACTGGGTGTAACCACACACACACACTGGTTCAAACCTCTGCACACTGGGTGTAACCACACACACACACTGGTTGAAACCTCTGCACACTGGGTGTAACCACACACACACACTGGTTGAAACCTCTGCACACTGGGTGTAACCACACACACACACACACACTGGTTGAAACCTCTGCACACTGGGTGTAACCACACACACACACACACTGGTTGAAACCTCTGCACACTGGGTGTAACCACACACACACACACTGGTTGAAACCTCTGCACACTGGGTGTAACCACACACACACACTGGTTGAAACCTCTGCACACTGGGTGTAACCACACACACACACTGGTTGAAACCTCTGCACACTGGGTGTAACCACACACACACACTGGTTGAAACCTCTGCACACTGGGTGTAACCACACACACACACTGGTTGAAACCTCTGCACACTGGGTGTAACCACACCCACACACTGGTTGAAACCTCTGCACACTGGGTGTAACCACACACACACACACACTGGTTGAAACCTCTGCACACTGGGTGTAACCACACACACACACACACTGGTTCAAACCTCTGCACACTGGGTGTAACCACACACACACACACTGGTTGAAACCTCTGCACACTGGGTGTAACCACACACACACACTGGTTGAAACCTCTGCACACTGGGTGTAACCACACACACACTGGTTGAAACCTCTGCACACTGGGTGTAACCACACACACACACACTGGTTCAACCCTCTGCATGTTCCCCACAGTTGCCTTTACTTGCCATTATATTCCACTTACAAACAAACATCGCTTCATCAACCCACTCAACAGAATTTGACTCTTTTCCTTACCCCATCCCTGTCACAATTTTAACATACATATCCTTCAGATATTATTATTGTGTAGCAACACCAGCCTAAAACTTGAACTGGAAGGAACAACCCGTTTGCAAATTGGGCATAACCTGATGACACAGCCTTGACGCAACACAGGCTTAGGCAGGGATATAGCTCAGTTGGTAGCGCGCTGGATTTGTATTCAGTTGGCCGCTGTCAGCGTGAGTTCGATCCCAGGTTCGGTGGAAATTTATTTCAGAGTCAACTTTGTGTGCAGACTCTCTTCGGTGTCCGAACTCTCCCCCCCCCCCCCCCCCCCCCCCCCCCCCCCCCCGTGTACACTACATTGGGTGTGCACGTTAAAGATCCCACGATTGACAAAAGGGTCTTTCCTGGCAAAATTGCTTAGGCACAGTTAATAATTGTCTACCTATACCCGTGTGACTTGGAATAATAGGCCGTGAAAGGTAAATATGCGCCGAAATGGCTGCAATTACTGGCCGTATAAAATTTCATCTCACACGGCATCACTGCAGAGCGCCTAGAACTGTACCCACGGAATATGCGCCATATAAGCCTCATTGATTGATTGATTGATTGACCTGAAGCAACACCACACATTTGGTCATTTGACAATTACAACCTTAGGCTTACCTGAAGCAAGTCAAAGTTGATATGCCAGCAAGCACTTGTGCGTGTAGGTATGAATCGGTCACCGTAGATCTTTTTGTTGGGAGAGATGACCGGACTCAAATTGGGCTGAAATTGAAACAACAGTAAGTCCACATCTTTGTCAAGTTTCAATAAACCAATTAGTTCAATTAAACTATGAAAATAGAGCGGTAAATTCCAAAGCCAGTTAAAATAAAATATATCCTGAACAAAAAAGATTAAATTCTGAGGAAAAACGGTTCCGTAAAATTAAAATGTATACGTACAGTATTGGCATAATTACTGGTATTGTACCGGTTGAAATGAAAAAATACCGGAAAAAAAATTGGCTGCCAGTCTGACCTACCGGTTGATTTTTTAGAACTACCAGTACTCTGAGTTGGACTCTAACTGGTTCCAATGACCAGCCTACCGTTTTTCCCTAAAGTTTGCGTACCAGTTTAAAAAAATACTAGCGCAATCACTGATGTATTTAAGTATTAAATTTGACATAAATACAATTAGATACCCTGATGGCAGGGCACTTAATTCTATGCTAGATGCTAACTTAAGCTGAACGTCCTCACATGAAGTGGTTATATGCTAGAACTTAATTCTTTATTTCTAGAAGTTCCCACTTCTTGACTTGTTCTGAGTTATCACATATCAGTCATACACAACTAACATATAATTATGAGATCAACATACAAACTAAACTGTGCTATAATCTGGAAGGTAAAATCTCTGGGACAGGAAAGATATCTGGGGACGTGTCAAGTTGCTGAGACAGAATTGTGCAGCACTCACCGATCCATAGGGTGACATGGTCATGGGGCCATTGTGCTGACGTAGCAATCTCTTCTCATAATCCGGGTCCATCTCTCAGGGAGAGACAACCTGCAACATTTACATACACTGATTCAATACTGAATAGACCTTTTCGGTATCTGAGCAGCTCTCACGAGATATCCGCGAGACACACTCTTTGTTATGATTTGAACGTCACGAGAACTTCGAACCTCAGCTTTTGCAGCTCACGAGAGATCGGTCACTAGGTGTACCACATGCCTTGCTATGCTTTGAAGTTTGCGAGAGCTTGGAATACCGATAGGGTCTATAGTGATACAGTAACTCAGTGAGGTCACCGAACCAGACATTGATGATTTAACTGCACGGTCCTCGGCACAGGTTAGTTTTTCAGGTTTCAATTTCAAACCTTCTGGGGCCGTTTAGGGTACTACTTTCAAGACTGGGATGTGGCCAAAAGTAGAAGCGACCGTGAGCATGGACAGATGGAGCACCAGGGGCCAGTTTGACAGGACAGCAGTGATGATCACACCAACAGTCGACCGACTAGGGTTGCTCGCCGGGCCACCGTAAAGCTCCTTTCATGAGTGAAACACTGTCACCCACGGACAAACGCAGTCAACCGACTGTACAATAATCCCTATGGCCAAGTAGAGGGTTAACCTTGGCAATATTAGCACTTCGAAATCCTTATTCAGTGATTCACACGTGAAAATGGTTGATTATGCTGAAGAAACTAGTCTCGGCCCGCCGAATAATATTAATCATGACCAAGACTTCTTGTAATTCCTTCGTGTGACGCCTAGCCCTCTTTCGCCATTATGTGACTTTTTCAAGACATTCATGTCCAACCCTGACTTCTGGATTACTGCGCCCCATGGATACACTTCGAAGAACAATCAGTGAATCACCACGCCTGGCTCAGAATCCAAACATAGTGTGAGCATTGTGTACAGCTAGTCACATTTTCTGTTGGTTTACAGCTGACTGGCATCCCCTTCATGAAAGTTGAAACCAAATTTTGTTGTTCACGATTACTCTATTTCCCTCGTTCAACTGCAGTCGACCGACTGTGTTTCTGGCTTGTAAAACTGGCCACAAATGGGCCGCTTTTCTTTTCTTTAAACTAACACGAGAGAGAGAGTGTAGTCTCTATCAGTATGTCCAAGTCACTTACTTACTGACTTAGTCAATCTGTCAGTGTCGCTGTCCGATTTTTCTTGGACTAGAAATGTAGAATAGACTATAGAGGGACTTCAAAATAACTATTTCACTGTATAAGATATCCCTTTAGATTTGCCAGAGAACCTTAAGACCAAGAAAACAATCAAGCTAACTAACAGTTACAACCACCAGTGTCAGAATGGGTGTATGGACATCAATTGACAAGTGACTGTCCATCGACACCCTTTTGCACAAAAATGGGACGGTCCAAACTGTTTCTGTTTTGGCAATGCTGGCATAATGTTCACAGTTCACTCAGTACGAATGCTCTAATAAATAGCCTAAAATACGAATTAGCTTTCCCCTTCAGTTTTTAAATTAGAGTATGAACTCCCCGTTTCAATGAACGTACCAAGCTCAGTCACAACAAAAACACAAGTCGTGGCCTAGTTTACTGTTGAAGCCATTATGGCGTCCCTCGAAGAGCATTGTGGGTAATATAGATTGCCTTTCAAAATCCCCATTTTACATTTCTTTTTAGGCATGCGTTCTTTTTATTACAAAATACCCAGTTGTCTCTAATACATAAAACTCGAATGTTTGTGTTATTTGGAAATTAAAAACAAAACATAAACGAAAACAGCACTGGCTGACCTCTTAGCGACACTTAGCAACATCAAAAGCCAAGATGGCGGGCAAACAGCCTCCGGAACCAAAAAACATGGTACACCAGAATGCCATCCTTTGTGAAACTGTGGGAAAAGAGAACCGCTATCAGAAACTTTATACAAACTACAGTATCAATCCTTTCAAAGAATGTGAGTATTCTGTATGAAGTTGTCTTCACTCTTGTGGCAGTGATCGGGGTGAGATTGTATAGATCTATTCTATATTTTCTTACAGTGATAACTTGACTTTTTCTCTCTTTTTTTCGCCTTCGATGACCAAATTATTCTTTGGCTTTATGATTCGTTTTTTTTATTACAAAAAGTCTGGCAGAACTATGATAAACGTGGGGAAATAAAGATGTTTAGAGCAGTGCCTTACAATACATTGTTTTGGATGATTAATGAGATGAGGATGATTATAATGATGCTTTGGATTTCCAAAGGCTGCATTAACAAAGAAGAAGCTTGGGCAAAAAGAGTGCTCTCAATCTTAATTCTTATTTGACCTATTTTATCATATTCAATTAAACTTTTAAAGCACTTGCTTTTAAAATGATTGCATACCTCCTGCGTGGTAGCATTATTTGTAGCATGGAATCTAAAGGTATGGTAAGCTTATCTAATTCCCACCGATTGAGATTATTGTTTCATTCTTAATCTTAGGGCGCCAAACTAGACCTGGGGCCAGTTTCATAAGCCAGAAACTCAGTCGACCAACTGCAGTTGTCCGAGAGAACCACAGTAATCCGACGTTATCACTTACCATCACTTAAGTGGTAATGTTTAATATCGGGTTTCACGAACAAAATTTCAGTCGGTCGACTGCGGGTCGTCTCACCGAAAGTCGGCCAAACACGGTGATGCTCTCCCCCCAACACTGTGTTCGGCTTACTGCGGTAAACCGAAAATAAATGTAATTATCCGCACAGTCAATGGCAGAATGCTCACACTTTTTTGGATTGTGAGCCAAACCCCCTTGTGATTGTTCTTCGAAATGTATCTATCATGACGCAGTAATCCAGGAGACAAGTCAGGGTTATGTCTTGAAGACGTCACATTATGGCGTAAGAGGGTTAGACGTCACGCGAAGAAATTACTGAAAGTCTCGGTCATTGTTATTTTGAGCGGGCCGAGACTTGTTTTTTCTTCGAAATCGGCCATTTCCACGTGCGAATGAGCAAACGGAAGTGGTAATGTTGCTAAATTTAGCCCTCGACTTGGCCATTCGGATTACTGTACAGTCGGTCGACTGCGGTTGTCCGCGGGTGACGGTGATTCGCTCATGAAACGCGCTTTTCGGTGACACGGCGATCAACCACAGTCCATCGACTGAGCAGTCCATCGACTGTCAGTCGGTTCCCTGCTAGCTTATGAAACTGGCCCCTGGAAACCCATAAGATTTCGCCGTATTTTGTAAGCATGATTGTCTAGAAAATAGTAGAATACGATCAGTACGGTCAGTGGAAAAAAAATATGACGAGTAAAATTTCTAGACTACTTTTCAGTTTTCTGCACAAGTGCATCCCGAAGCAGATCCAGTGTTTTGACACATGATTACAGTTAATGTCAGTAAACAATGAAGTGTATTTTTAAATGTATTGGTAAACTTAATAAACGGTGCGACAGGTGCATGTGAAACATGTTTGAATCATGGATGTTCAAATGCTGTGTGGAGTATGCTCATGTTTCTGAAAATACACCAAGTTTGTTTCAGAATACTCCAAGTACAAAACAGGGGTTCCCAGGTCTGCAAATCCTAAAGTTTAGCATAGATGTCTAGTCTTGGTATGCCGCCCTAATGTACCCTTGGTTATTACTGTGCTGCATGGTTTTGCATCATCAACAGAACAGATAATGAGATAATGTGGGGCTGTTTCTTTAATCACAGGGTGAAAGAGTTTCATCAAGCTTTTAGCAGTCAAAGTTCAAATTACCACATTCCTCTGTTGGACATGAGACTGACGGTGCCACCATGAATTTAACGTCTGTTTGAAAGTGGTACATTTTCAGATCAAATGACTTTATACTCATGTATTGATAGCCATCGACTGAAAGTTTTGCTATGCCTGTAGGAAGTCTTCTTCTTCTTCTTCTTCAGCGTTCCAGAATTTTCTGGTTACGTGTGAGCTCGTTTGCCCATTTGGGTTCCCCACACTATGCTCTGAGAGCATAGTCAGCTTCACTCCGCTTTCGTTGAGTAGGCATGCTGAGTATTTTCGTGTTTCCATAACCCACCGAACTCTGACATGGATTACAGGATCTTTTCCGTGCGCACTTGGTCTTGTGCTTGCGTGTACACACGAAGGGGGTTAAGTCACTAGCAGGTCTGCACATAAGTTGACCTGGGAGATCGGAAAAATCTCCACTCTTAACCCACCAGGCGGCAGCGACCGGGATTCGAACTCACGACCTCCCGATTAGGAGGCCGACGTCTTACCACCACACCACTGCGCCCGTCTGTAGGAAGTCTGCTTTTATACTAAGCAGAAAAAATGTGTGTGTGCGTGTATGCGAGTGTGTGTATGTGAGTGTGTGTGCATGCGTGTGTGTATGTGTGCGTGCATGCGTGCGTGTGTGTGTGTGTGTATTTTAACGAATCAGCATTGATCTTTTTTTCTCCTGTTTCAGTTTATGTGATAGCTGGAAAGCCAAACCAGAAAGAAGAGGAAGGAGAAGCGGACAGTAAGTTATTATTCTCTATGAACTTTTCTCTAAGTTCAAGGAGCGTTTAGGCCAGAAATAACAAACAATAGCAAACGATGGTGTTTGTAAAGCCTACTGTTATAGGACACGATGTGTAACAATAATGACCCAATTTCTGAATGTAATATACACAAAGACAACAAAATCAACAGATCTGTGATCTGTTACATCTTTATTATTGAAGGTTCTTCTCACAAAAATGCAAGAAAGGGAAAATATTGCTTCAAAGTCAAACAGAGTTGATGTTATCCTTCCCTTTTTTGGTACGCTGTTTACACACAAAAATGACACTTTTATCACGTTTTCCACCAAAATTAATCATAGTTTTCAAAAGGTATTGTAATGCAAGCTGATAATTTAACACTTTGAATGTGAGATATCAAATGTTGTCAACAATAGCGAAGAATGACTGAAATATTCTCCACATCAAATTATTGAGTCGATATAAAAATGTTCATTGTGTTAGCCTTATCTGTTGGCGGTTGCCATATATATAGCTTTGGTGATACATGTACCAAGTTGAGCCATGAAGTATTTGGGAAAAACATGATTTTATTTGTAGTAATGAATTGTACAATGATGGCAGGAGACACACAAATGTATCTCTCTCTCTCTCTCTCTCTCTTTCTCTCTCTCTCACACACATAAATATAAACACTTTTTATTATTATTTGATGTTCATGTTTTTCTCTTCTTTTCTACTTGTTTTTGGTTGTGTTGTAAGCCTGCAGCGTATTTCATGAAGCCACTTAAAAGGACCCCAGAACTGTCACTAGGACAGAGCAGTGGACAGCTGATGAGGCAATTGGCCCTCAGACAGTGGAATTACAGCGTATCTTGATCTTGAAATTACCCTGAAGGAATGTCGCTGCATTGAAACAGCAGCAATATCCTAAGCAGTTGATAAGCAGTCTAACTGTCGTTTGCAGATCACTTCCTGCAGGTGATCAAAAGGGCCAACCAGGAACCGGTGAAGAAGTACAAACAACCGCAGACAGAGGCACAGGAAGTGGGCTGGATAACCAAACCTTTGGTAAGAAATATGAGCGTTACATGCAAATGCTGAAAACACATCAGCGCGCATGCTCACACTAACAAACACACTTACTATTTATCCAAGCAAGTCTTGAAGATGAATCTTAGAAATGTGTAGATTATCAGAGATAGGAGGCCAAAGCAGGAAGAGAGGATGGGGCCATATCCTTAGCGAATGATGACAATATTCGGTTTTACTACAGACAAAAATGCCGTAAAACTGGACATTCAACTAATGTCATCTACCCAAAGACAATAACTGTGCAGAGGAAATTGAATGGCTTGCATAGTGCACAACCATGGCCGTGGGTGAATAATGCAGCAGAATTTATGGATGTCCAACAAGCTCCAATGTGGTTGTTCTTAATTTTAGGCTTGACTTTAAGAAAAGATAAGATAAGAAAACTTTAATGTCCATTTTCATTTTACACAAACATGGACATTTGTCTTTTGGCACCACATCGCCTTTCTAATAAGACAAACACACGATCAATAAGACAAACACACGATCATTAAGACAAACACATGATCATTAAGATAAACACACGATCAATAAGACAAACACACGATCAATAAGACAAACACACGATCATTAAGACAAACACACGATCATTAAGACAAACACACGATCATTAAGACAAACACGCGATCATTAAGACAAACACACGATCATTAAAACAAACACACGATCATTAAGACAAACACACGATCATTAAGACAAACACACAATCATTAAGACAAACACAAACTACTTCCGAGTATTATATGAAGAGGACATGGGTAAAACAAGATTTGAAATTTGGGACATTTGCCAGAACATCCAAATATTTTTACCAGCCAGCTGCAGAAACCCCTGTCTTTATAGCCACATGGTCTTCCCTCACCATGTCCTTTACTTGATTGTGCAGCTACAGACAGACAGGGGCGACACACGTTTGAACTTCTTCCGACAGAACTCTCCCATCACCAAGTTTATGGACAAAGCCTGGCTGGAGAAGGAACAGCAGAGCATGGGCAATTGATCACAGAGTAGGAGCAATTGATCATGCACTGTCTTTGTAAAGAAAACTGTTCATTTTGTTGAATCGGGTTGTTGAATCGGGTTTAAACTTGCCACCACAACGAAAAACCAACCAAATAGAGTGACAATCAGATCTGTTGCTTCCAAGTACAATCAAGTTCCTGTTACACAAACTGTGTTGGTTTCCAATTGTCTTTGTGTGTACCTTTTTTGCACTTGTGTGTTATATCATGAGTGTGATGCACAAAGTTTTATGGTAGTTGTTGCAGACAGGAAGATGTTGTCTTGTTTAAAATAGTGTACGATAGGTAGAACTGTGAATCAATCAAGTAAATCACAAGTGCAGTCAGCTTTGCTTTGACACAGATTTTTGTTTAAGGTGTTCGTAACTTGTCTTTTTTAAAAACGTCTCATGTTTATTTATCAAACACACACACACACACACACACACACCAGGCCCCCTCAGTAAATAAGAGGAATGTTGTTATTTGTGTAAGCTGATTAAACAAGATCAATATAGGTATAGTTGACATGTCGACAGGCTGACACACTGTAGGCCTCCATATCACAAGGTGAACACACTGTAGGCCTCTATATCACAAGGTGAACACACTGTAGGCCTCTCTATATCACAAGGTGAACACACTGTAGGCCTCTCTATATCACAAGGTGAACACACTGTAGGCCTCCATATCACAAGGTGAACACACTGTAGGCCTCTATATCACAAGGTGAACACACTGTAGGCCTCTATATCACAAGGTGAACACACTGAAGGCCTCTCTATATCACAAGGTGAACACACTGTAGGCCTCCATATCACAAGGTGAACACACTGTAGGCCTCTATATCACAAGGTGAACACACTGTAGGCCTCTATATCACAAGGTGAACACACTGTAGGCCTCTCTATATCACAAGGTGAACACACTGTAGGCCTCTCTATATCACAAGGTGAACACACTGTAGGCCTCCATATCACAAGGTGAACACACTGTAGGCCTCTATATCACAAGGTGAACACACTGTAGGCCTCTATATCACAAGGTGAACACACTGTAGGCCTCCATATCACAAGGTGAACACACTGTAGGCCTCTATATCACAAGGTGAACACACTGCAGGCCTCTATATATCACAAGGTGAACACACTGTAGGCCTCCATATCACAAGGTGAACACACTGCAGGCCTCTCTATATCACAAGGTGAACACACTGCAGGCCTCTCTATATCACAAGGTGAACACACTGTAGGCCTCCATATCACAAGGTTGACACACTGCAGGCCTCTATATCACAAGGTGAACACACTGTAGGCCTCTATATCTGGCCTATATAATAGGCCGTGAAAAGTAGGATATGCGCCGAAATGGCTGCGATCTGCTGGCCGATGTGAATGCGTGATGTATTGTGTAAAAAATTCCATCTCACACGGCATAAATAAATCCCTGCGCCTTGAATATGTGCGCGATATAAATTGCATAAAATTAAAATAAAAAAATAAACCCCTGTGCTTAGAACTGTACCCACAGAATACGCGCGATATAAGCCTCATATTGATTGATTGATATATCTCACTCCAGCAATATTGTTTGTCATAACATTATGTATTCGTCATGTCTGTCGTGTTTGTCTTTTTCATATAGATCATTGACAATGTTTGAATGTGAAGCATGATGCCATTTATTTTACTTTATTTTGAATAAAGACAACAAAAAGGAATTGAAGTGTTGTGTGTAATGTTTTCTATCTTATATGATTTATTAGCACCTGTACGGCTAAATATTGCCACTGTTTCCATGGTTTCTTCCAAGAGTTGATGCCAAGTAACGAACTCTGCAGCTGCCAGCTTTTCCTCTACATGCAGACACACATCTTTCAACAGAACATGACGCCATGAAATGTTCATGCACAGGTTTATTTTACATCTTCATGAACATATCCCCCTCTTCCCGTCAAGCAAACCCTCAGACAGGGTTCACTGACGTAATGTACAAGCAAAAAAATCTCTCTCTCTCTCTCTCTCTCTCTCTCTCTCTCTCTCTCTCTCTCTCTCTCTCTCTCTCTCTCTCTACTCTCTCTCTCCCTCTCTCTTTCTCACTCTCTCTCTCTCTGTCTCTCTCTGTCTCTCACTCTCTTACTCTCTCTCTCTCACTCTCTTTCTCTCTCCCTCTCTCTCTCTACTCTCTCTCTCTCTCTCTCTCTCTCTCTCTCTCTCTCTCTCTCTCTCTCTCTCTCTCTCTCTCTCTCTCTCTCTCTCTCTCTCTCTCTCTCTCTCTCTCTCTCTCTTATTTCTTATTTCTTTCTGTTTTTCATTTGTGTTCTCTTGGTCTTGCCTGGTCGTGCTGACTTCTGCTTGCCCTGGAAAACAAGAACTTGTTTCTGACACACATTCTTCAAGGTGAACTTGAACTATACAAGGACTCATTTCCATGACAGCAATAGACCATGTTCAGAAATAACTGTCGCTTTTGTATGGGTAGTGAAAGAGTGAATACTTTTGCATTTAACAAGTCAAACTTTCCCACGTGACATAGATCAGTCACTAGCAAGGGGTGTGAAATTCACTTCAGTTCAATTCAATAAAACATTATTGTCTGAATGCAACAAACTGAAATTTTTCTTTTGGCTCGTGTACGAAATAACATCACATAAAAACACACTCTCAGAACATATAGACAAGGAGCATGTGTAGAAAGCTTGCCTCGCTATATAGTATAAGCTAGAGTAATCACTCTTTCAGTTTCACAGTCCATAAAAACCTGACAAGAGTTATTTCCGGAACTCGTCTGTTAAACATTTTCTTACAACTTTAACACAGGATACAAAACATGTGTGTTTGGCCACAAAAAAACAGTGTCAGAGCAAATTCAAAATAATTTTTTTTTCTTTTTCAGCTTACAAAACAACTTAGCCACCTGCAAATTACCTGCAATTATTCTAACGGCTTGTATGCTAGAATTGCTCAATAGTTAAAGATATTATATATAAGAAAAAATACCCTCATATCGCTCCCAAAGTTATACTGTACCAACAGATTCTGTGTTACAAATAATGCTACCGCCTAGGAGGACAGCCATCACTTTGAAAAAAGCAAGAGTCTTGAAAGCTCAATAGACGATGTTCAATAGACGATGTTCAATAGACGATGTTCTGACATAACTTGGGGTTGTATGGGTTGTCAAAGAGTGAATACCTTTACTCACTTAGATCAATAATCCACACCAGCTCCTTGTCCATGTGTTTGACACACCCCTCCCTATTGACTGTGTCTTGCTGATCTCACTAAAAGCAACGCTCCTTGTCCATGTGTTTGACACACCCCTCCCTATTGACTGTGTCTTGCTGATCTCACTAAAAGCAACGCTCCTTGTCCATGTGTTTGACACACCCCTCCCTATTGACCGTGTCTTGCTGATCTCACTAAAAGCAACGCTCCTTGTCCATGTGTTTGACACACCCCTCCCTATTGACTGTGTCTTGCTGATCTCACTAAAAGCAAGGCTCCTTGTCCATGTGTTTGACACACCGCTCCCTATTGACTGTGTCTTGCTGATCTCACTAAAAGCAAGGCTATTCACTCTTGTCCATGTGTTTGACACACCCCTCCCTATTGACTGTGTCTTGCTGATCTCACTAAAAGCAAGGCTATTCACTCTTGTCCATGTGTTTGACACACCCCTCCCTATTGACGGTGTCTTGCTGATCTCACTAAAAGCAAGGCTATTCACTCTTGTCCATGTGTTTGACACACCCCTCCCTATTGACTGTGTCTTGCTGATCTCACTAAAAGCAAGGCTATTCACTCTTGTCCATGTGTTTGACACACCCCTCCCTATTGACTGTGTCTTGCTGATCTCACTAAAAGCAAGGCTATTCACTCTTGTCCATGTGTTTGACACACCCCTCCCTATTGACGGTGTCTTGCTGATCTCACTAAAAGCAAGGCTATTCACTCTTGTCCATGTGTTTGACACACCCCTCCCTATTGACTGTGTCTTGCTGATCTCACTAAAAGCAAGGCTATTCACTCTTGTCCATGTGTTTGACACACCCCTCCCTATTGACTGTGTCTTGCTGATCTCACTAAAAGCAAGGCTATTCACTCTTGTCCATGTGTTTGACACACCCCTCCCTATTGACTGTGTCTTGCTGATCTCACTAAAAGCAAGGCTATTCACTCTTGTCCATGTGTTTGACACACCCCTCCCTATTGACTGTGTCTTGCTGATCTCACTAAAAGCAAGGCTATTCACTCTTGTCCAACACATTTATTTTCGGAATTCATCTGTTAACTGTCATAACATTGGCAAAGAAAGAGCACTTTTTATTGGGTTACTTCCACCGAGTCACTTCCCTTGTTTGTGCATGCGATACTGGTTACTAGGCCGCGGATACAAACGCCAACGCTAGGCGACACACTGGACTACTTTTTCTTTTCAGCACCGGGGAGAAACACTTCAAATAGCGCTCTAACATGTTTTTGCTCACTTTGATTTCATGAATTACTCAACATGTGGTGCACTTTCGAGTAAATCCTGTACGTCTAGATTAAGGTACAGTGGATTCTCATGATTCTTCAAATTCGCCAGAAACAACACCCCCCCCCCCCCCCCCCCCCCCCGGTCGGATCAATAGTATCCCTTTAAGAAAGTCCACCAAAACAAGTGTCTGCACACACACACACACACACACACACACACACACTGCCTCCCCATACCTTAGACCTGGCCGCGCTGGGTTTGGCCTTGCTCCAGCCCTGGTCCACCGACTCCTTGGTGTTACGCTTGCCTCGCTTCTTCTGACCGCCAAACCCGTACTTACGGTCCTTGTGCTGCCGCTTCTTGTTGGGCTGCTGACTGAAAACACAACGCCAGGGAACAAGTTTAGCACGCATTAACAATAATCAACAAAACACAATGCCAGGGAACAGTATCAGCAGGCATTCACAATTATCAACAAAACACAATGCCAGGGAACAGTATCAGCAAGCATTCACAATTATCAACAAAACACAACGCCAGGGAACAGTATCAGCAAGCATTCACAATTATCAAAAAACACAACGCCAGGGAACAATATCAGCAAGCATTCACAATTATCAACAAAACACAACGCCAGGGAAAAATATCAGCAGGCATTCACAATTATCAACAAAACACAACGCCGAGTCAAGTTTGTGCAGACAATCCTGGGTGTCTGAAAACCCATGTGTGCACACATGTTGACTGAAAACACAACACCAGGAAACAAGTTGAGTCAACTCGGTGCAGACAATCCTGGGTGTCTGAAAACCCCTGTGTGCACACATGTTGACTGAAAACACAACACCAGGAAACAAGTTGAGTCAGCTCGGTGCAGACAATCCTGGGTGTCTGAACACCACAGTGTGAATGCATGTTGACTGAAAACACAACACCAGGAAACAAGTTGAGTCAGCTCGGTGCAGACAATCCTGGGTGTCTGAACACCACAGTGTGAATGCATGTTGACTGAAAACAACACAACACCGGGAAACAAGTTGAGTCAGCTCGGTGCAGACAATCCTGGGTGTCTGAACACCACAGTGTGAATGCATGTTGACTGAAAACACAACACCGGGAAACAAGTTGAGTCAGCTCGGTGCAGACAATCCTGGGTGTCTGAACACCACAGTGGGAATGCATGCGCACAATAAAGATACCAACAAAGACTTAACAAAACATAATATTCCAGCTAACTCAATACATTCTTTATTGATTCATACTTACTTTTTTTTGGCAGACCCATCAAGAATTTCATCAAGGTTGTTTGCTTTACCTGAAAATCAGACAAATCAACAATGAAGTGAAGTGCGATCAAAGGGAAAGAAAGACAGAAACTGAGCAAGAAAACAAATCAGATGTAAACACAGATTTAGGCATCTTTCTTTTAGCGACACAGAAGAGGAAGAATAACTTCAATAAGGAAAAAAAAAGCGTTGCAAGTTTATAAAGAACAATATGCAATGAAGCAACTTGTATGAACTTGCTAAATATGGTGACAGAACACTTGGAATCAATACAATATCAGATCAGATTGAAACGGGATATCATTAGATTTGTACTCATATTGTGGAACCCCCCTCTGCAACCCCTCAATTTACACCCACCCCCCCCCCCCCCCCCCCCCAACATCTTGAGGCCTTGCCCTCTCTCCGATTATGTGTGTGCCTCATAGCCTCTGTAAATTGACCTCCATTTCAAGACTTCCTCCCTTTTATCACCTGTTTTCCCAGGGCTGGGGGTACCACTGTACACACACACAAACTGTACTTCCTCTACCACAACACTATTTGACACACAAACTGTACTACTTCTACCACAACACTATTTGACACACAAACTGTACTACTTCTACCACAACACTATTTGACACACAAACTGTACTTCCTCTACCACAACACTATTTGACACACAAACTCTACTTCCTCTACCACAACACTATTTGACACACAAACTGTACTTCTTCTACCACAACACTATTTGACACACAAACTGTACTTCTTCTACCACAACACTATTTGACACACAAACTGTACTTCCTCTACCACAACACTATTTGACACATGAACTGTACTTCCTCTACCACAACACTATTTGACACACAAATTGTACTTCCTCTACCACAACACTATTTGACACACAAACTGTACTTCTTCTACCACAACACTATTTGACACACAAACTGTACTTCCTCTACCACAACACTATTTGACACACAAACTGTACTTCTTCTACCACAACACTATTTGACACACAAACTGTACTTCCTCTACCACAACACTATTTGACACACAAACTGTACTTCCTCTACCACAACACTATTTGACACATGAACTGTACTTCTTCTACCACAACACTATTTGACACACAAACTGTACTTCTTCTACCACAACACTATTTGACACACAAACTGTACTTCTACCACAACACTATTTGACACACAAACTGTACTTCTTCTACCACAACACTATTTGACACATGAACTGTACTTCCTCTACCACAACACTATTTGACACATGAACTGTACTTCTTTTACCACAACACTATTTGACACACAAACTGTACTTCTACCACAACACTATTTGACACACAAACTGTACTTCTACCACAACACTATTTGACACACAAACTGTACTTCTACCACAACACTATTTGACACACAAACTGTACTTCTACCACAACACTATTTGACACACAAACTGTACTTCCTCTACCACAACACTATTTGACACACAAACTGTACTTCCTCTACCACACTATTTGACACACAAACTGTACTTCTTCTACCACAACACTATTTGACACACAAACTGTACTTCTACCACAACACTATTTGACACACAAACTGTACTTCCTCTACCACAACACTATTTGACACACAAACTCTACTTCCTCTACCACAACACTATTTGACACAAACTGTACTTCTTCTACCACAACACTATTTGACACACAAACTGTACTTCCTCTACCACAACACTATTTGACACACAAACTGTACTTCTTCTACCACAACACTATTTGACACACAAACTGTACTTCTACCACAACACTATTTGACACACAAACTGTACTTCTTCTACCACAACACTATTTGACACATGAACTGTACTTCTACCACAACACTATTTGACACACAAACTGTACTTCTTCTACCACAACACTATTTGACACACAAACTGTACTTCTTCCACCACAACACTATTTGACACACAAACTGTACTTCCTCTACTACAACACTATTTGACACACAAACTGTACTTCTTCTACCACAACACTATTTGACACACAAACTGTACTTCCTCTACCACAACACTATTTGACACACAAACTGTACTTCTTCTACCACAACACTATTTGACACATGAACTGTACTTCTACCACAACACTATTTGACACACAAACTGTACTTCTTCTACCACAACACTATTTGACACACAAACTGTACTTCTTCTACCACAACACTATTTGACACACAAACTGTACTTCTTCTACCACAACACTATTTGACACACAAACTGTACTTCTTCTACCACAACACTATTTGACACACAAACTGTACTTCCTCTACCACAACACTATTTGACACACAAACTGTACTTCTTCTACCACAACACTATTTGACACACAAACTGTACTTCTTCTACCACAACACTATTTGACACACAAACTGTACTTCTTCCACCACAACACTTTTTGACACACAAACTGTACTTCCTCTACCACAACACTATTTGACACACAAACTGTACTTCCTCTACCACAACACTATTTGACACACAAACTGTACTTCCTCTACCACAACACTATTTGACACACAAACTGTACTTCCTCTACCACAACACTATTTGACACACAAACTGTACTTCTACCACAACACTATTTGACACATGAACTGTACTTCTTCTACCACAACACTATTTGACACACAAACATCTCTACGCTAACCATTGTAAATCTACTGCTGCCTACACGAAGGACATTCACCCTTTCTGTATTTCTTGACGGCTTCAGAGAGTTCCCTCTTCTGCTGCTGTCTGGCCAGAGTCACTTCTTGTTGAACCTGCACGCATGGCAATACAACACTCACTTCATCAGGCATGGCAATACAACACTCACTTCATCACGCATGGCAATACAACACTCACTTCATCACACACACAAAAAGGGATGAAAAGAAAGACCTTTGGTTCATTTTGCATCCACATTTAAAAACTTGTACTGTGACAACACAAGATGCGTACAAATAAACCTAAAATATTAATACACTGTACTTGGGTTGAACTCAACTGGTACAAGTCATGATTAGATGTTGCTTGTTTTTGAAGAAAGAGACCTGATGTAATGTGCAGAAGCAATTATTCTTTATTAACATTAAAATAATAATATTCTAAACAATACAAGCAAGGTGATCTATCATTACAAAAGTAAAACACTCAAAGGAGAACACAAAAATATCTTAGCATTAAGATTACAATCTAAACAACGTAACGTTCAACCATGAGTACAAGATTTTGAAGGAAGCTTTCTGAATGAGCAGTAACATTGTTAAAAACAGAAGTATTCAGGCATGCGCAGAAATAGGCTTACCTTTTTGCCAAATTTCTTGGCTGCTCTCAATTTTTTGGCTGCCTCAGATCTTTCCATACTGGTTTTCTTTTCCATGAGCTTCTCTCTGATCTGCAAATCAAGATATGGGCTTTCAACACAACAATGCAAGCATGGCTTTGAGATAACCCACCATCGGATTGGATTGGATTGGATAGGATTGGATAAGATTTACAGTCCAGTGAGGTTACCCTCATGGAAATTCGGGCTGCTTTCTCCCCGGGGAAAGCGAGCTGCCATACATACGGCGCTACCCATATTTTTTTTTTCCTGCATGCGTGTATTCGTGTTTCCTGAGACTTAATGCCGTGTGAGATGGAATTTTTTTTTCATCACCGAACACATAAACACATCATGTGTCCTTTGTTCTTTGTGTACATCGTCTCTTGGTCTACGTTAATTTTTTTTATCAAGATTGGAGAACAAGCTTAGGACAGGTGGCAAAACCCAATGCTGCCCAATATTGCCTCGCTAGATAATCTATATACAGATCCCGTAACAGCTGCATTAATGATATGCAAAATTTCGTTCCCCCTTTCGTGTCAAGAGACTGCATGATCTGGGCAGATGAGAGCAAGGTTTGCTTTTTTTTGGTATTGTTCAGCTAAATCTCATGGGAACTGTCTAGGAAACACCATGATTCCGTGCAGGAGGCAAAGGATTAAAGCACAATACCTAAATCCACTGTACATCATTCCCAACCACATCCCCTCTCGCTAAACTTTCAGCAGCACACAACTTAAAAGCTACCTGCCTACAACTTCCCTGTAATACAAAACACCCACCTTCTTCATGTGATAGTCTGGTTTTGCCATTTCTGCAAAGTAGTCTTCGGGTCGCTTGGTGACCACTCCTAGTTTGTGCAGGCGCGGAATGGCCACCCGCACCGCATCCTGGGCCTGGTGGTAGCTAAAATCATGCAATAGTTCAAAGTAAACGACACACCCTGATAGCATGCTAACGTTAATTTAACGTTTGCATGGTTAGATTTTGGTTTACGGTTAGCATTAAACGTTAAATTAACGTTAGCAGAAAAACGGTTATAAAGCAAACGTTAAATTAAGAATCTCCCAGCCTGCCTGACTTACAAGATGAGCTCCCTCTTAAAGTCGTCATTGACGTCGTCCTCTGTCTCCAGTCTGGCCGTCGGTTCCACGCTGACATCAAGTCGCTCGATCCACGCTAGGTCTGTCTGCATCTCTTTCAGCTTCTGCTGCATGCCCGCCTGCAATCAACACACACCCCTCTTAGCTTTTACCTCATTCAAAAACAAATAGACTGCCAACGTTCCAAAATTCAGAATAAAAATCCAATTGATTGCCTCGCTTGTGTCTACCCTGCAAGCAGCTGAACATTTTGTCAGATACGTGTTGTCTGATTAGTGTTTGTCTGTGCACTTAAAAAAACGCTTGGTCGATATAACTGTGAACGTAGCGTTTTGTCAATAATGAAACGTTCGAACAACATACCATTCTTGGTTTTTTTAAATAAAAATTTTGATTTGACCTCATTCTTTTTTCTTCTGCTATGTTCATGGAGTGAAACTCCCATGTACACTCGTGTTTTTTGCACAAATTTGTTTTCACATAACCTCATTCTTTTTTCTTAGCTTCTGCTGCATTCATATACTAACATGCACACAACAAATACAGATCTCCCAAAGCTCATGCACTTTTGTCTGTAACCAACACTATTTTATCAATTCAAGGCAACAAATTTACATCAAACAACTCACTGATGATATTTTTGTGTGTCTAATTCTACAATAAATCTGCAGGTAACAACAACAAAACTCTAGTATAACCCCCCCTCCGGCCTCGGACGCATTCCTTTCTGATTTGATGCATTGGACCTAGCCTTGTCCGGTCGATGGACTGATAGTTTTTACGTTTTAGTGGTCAACTGACCGATACATATTCGTACAAGGTCTGCAATGAATGGAATGGGAGTTGCAAAGTCGGAAAACAAACCCCGATCGAAATGCTCATGTTCGCTACGAGTGAAAATGCACTCGGTGCCGAGTCCGTGTTTGTCGTCATTGACACTCGAGGCTGCGTTTACGGAAATACCCGATCCAGCCGGTGTACCTATTTACCGAAAACGGCGCAAACAGCGGAAAGTTCATCAATATAATACTACGGCATGGTAATGCGAAGATCAGGCAGGATCCCTACATTCGCACACCGGGCACTGTATTGGAAAGGGTAGTTAAGCCAGGAATCAGATAATAAAGTGTTATCATTGTTCAATGGCTTTATTGTCATTTTTGCGTAAAAAGATAGATTTAACTCCGGACTGTAAGTTATTTTGCATTGCATACATGTATCAAAGGTATGGCGGTACAATTTGGACCTATTGTTTTTTTTAAGCCAGGACATTTGGACCTATTGTTGTTTTTTTAGGCAGGTCCAAATGACCAATTGTCCACTAAGGCTGGCAACAACACTGCCCCCCCCCCCCCCCCCCTGTTCTCTGGGGCATGGCTCATCTCAGACACACTGCTCTGATTTGTAAACCTTGTGTGTTTGTGTGGCATGTACCATGCTTGTGAAATTTCTGGCAGGCTAGTGACTTTCTTGAAACTACTTGCCCGGCTGGCAGTATTTGTTGAGATTTGGCCATCGTTGCTTCAACTGCCTTACAAGTTACATACAACGCATTGCATGAACAGGCGTTTACCCCATCCCAAGAAGGGAGATCACCACCCACCACATTATTGATAGGTGCTTTCTTGGGCTCTGGGACGGCATCTTTCAGTCTGTTCAGGCCAACTTTTAGTCTCCCCTCACTGAACGCTCGCTGAAGCTGAAAACAGATGAAACAATACATAATACATGATCGAGTTATCTAATATTCTAGATAAGATAAGATAAGATAAATTTGCAGATGTCTAAGGCCGCGAGGCCTATATCTGATCTTTTGACCAGTACTATTGACTGTCCTAACTTTGAGATAGCCTAGTGTAACGATCTTTTGATCGTGCCTTAGGCTCCCTTCCTAATCACTAATGAGCTGGCTGTCTCCTCTCTCTCTTCCTTCCACCTCTTCTAAAACCTTATCTCTATCTTTTCTCTTTGGTAAAAAGTTCGCAATAGATCTTCATCAATCTCTTCTTCCATTTTGTTAGTCCCTTTGGCTGTAGTTTCAGACAATTTTCAGAATTTCAGAATATTTTCGTCACATCGTCAATTGCTGACTTTTAGTGACTAGCGCTCTTTAAGAGGACAAAGACGGAGAAAAAATCAAAAGTAACTGAGGATAGAAAAGACTTAAGCATAAAGGAAGTAGTCAAACGAAACAAAACGATCAAGGAGGAACTGAATATAACTGAGACCCTACTCTAACTTTGAAACAAAATAAGGAGTGGGGAGGAGTTAGAATGAGAGTTTGGAGAGCTCCCCTCTGAAAAATACCAGAGAGGGAGCCTCGCAGCAGCTGCCGGGAGGGAATTCCACACGGGGATGGTACGCGGGAAGAAGCTGTATTTAAAATAGTTTGTACGGGCGGAAATTTGGCGAAGTTTAAGGTTGTGGTTGGATCGAGTTCTGCCAGTGCCAGGGGTGAGGTAGGGGTCTGGGGGGATATCTACCAGGTTGTTGATGATTTTGTGGAGCATTGTGAGTTGGGTCTTGGTGCGCCTACTTTCTAGGGTTTCCCATCCGAGTGACAAGAACTTGAAGAAGCACACTGCGATTTTTTCATGATCAATATAAATGCTTTGTTTAAAATACAAACAGAAATCATGAAAAGCGTCCATACAGCTGACTGGATATAGTGCATGCATGCAACATGCATTATGTGCAGGAAAATTCGCAGAGGTATTTTTCCGAAAAATGTCATGTAGGTATGTGTGAGTGACGTCACGAATGCGCAGCTGTGCTGCTCCGCGAAACTTGTGCCCAGACTCGGCTCTCGCGCGCTCAGCGACTCTCTCTCTTTCGCTGTTTTCTAGCCTCGTTTTCGTTTATCGGAAAGACGGCGTTTTCTGTGACGTAGTTCACGTTTTTCCCTTCATTTACATACAAGTTTCAACTTCCCGCGACGCGTAATAGCTGAGCTACGCTAGTTTGAAAGTTTTGGTTCTTCTTCTAACACCATTTTGACATCAAACGTGGATATCAGGTATGTTGATTCTGCAATCAGCTTGTAGAATAATCATTTCTGAGTCTATTTTAGTGATTAGGTTTTGAATTTGTGGTAAGAATTTGGAGATTTGCTCATTTCAATGTGGTCAGTTTTTCAGATCGCGCCAGGAATGGCCGATCAAGTGCTTTTCTGAGAATCTTCATCAAATCTAGACTAGAATCGTTTATACTACTTCTAATTAATGTATTTTACTTTATTAACATTCCGTATGCTTTGGTTTTCTTCTAGCTTTGAAAATAAAAAAGTTAGGCAGGTTTACAGTCGCTTGGTTGTGTTAACGACGGTAATTAATTCACCTTTTATTTAATTAATTAATTAACTAAAAAAAAAATTGTCATTTTTTTTTATTTCAATCAATAGCTCTAGCCATAACAATTCCAGAGATATCTTTGGTTTTCTTCTAGCTTTGAAAATAAAAAAGTTAGGCAGGTTTTTGTTGTTCAGCGCATGTATGTAATCTGGTCACAAATTTTCTAATGTCCAATTAGTAAAACAAAGGACGGGATTTTATTCAATTAAAAATTCGTAACTTTTGAACAAATTGACTCACAGTGTTCATACTTATACCATTGGAATGGTCTTTTTATTATCTTTTCAACAAACTACATTTCATTTATTTCATTTACCTTTCATTTTTTCTCTAACATACCTAGACTGTCATGTCTTCTGCTTTGGAAAGGCAGTCAACTAAGTTTAGAGGTCCCAAAGCAGCAGAAACAGCTTTTTCTTTCATTCTTAAAATCTAACATAAGCGACTAACCTCTGTATCAGAATCAATGTCCGAAATATCGGGATCTGAGTCAGACATGCTTTGAAGTTCTGTTCTATACGATTTCTTGTGCTGTGTTTACTACTCCGAACACACGTGTGGTCAGAAACGGAAGTATCTGGATACCCGAACTACACGGAATGCTGACCGGCTGTGCGTGTGACGAGAAAATGACCACTCCCATCGTCGCTGCTTTAATTAAAGGTCAGACTTTAGTGATGACTCACTGGATCTAGTAGAGAACCGCCGACACATAATGTCACACCAGCTATATTTCATTTGTAAGCTGTGGAGCTGTTTGCTGTATCGACTCAGAAATGTGGTTTTGAGAGGTTTTAGTTTATTTGGTATGTTGTTGTATCTAGATGCAGTTTTTACAATTAATGAACCGGAACATAATTAATACAAATAACAATTGGCTCGGGTCATAAACAGTTTAAGGTCATAATTATTGTGAAAAATACTTTTAAAAAAATAGACTGCTTGTCTTAAATTACCGATCAATTCTCGTTTTGCTGTTTTTATTTTAACATGTTGAAAACATCCCAGGTGCGTTCATTTTCCAGTGTTCAATTTACCCGAACAGCAGGGTCTGGAGAATGGTGACTTTCTAGGGGTCAACAGAAACATTCGCTCGGAGAAGAGACTGTTGTGCTCCAAAACGACACAATGGGAAATGTAATGTATGCATACATCACCCACCCAGACACTGCCCCTGAGTTTAGGGAGCCACCCACATTTGATCCTCTTGTGGGCTTTGCCAATGGAAGGAAAGAACGAAGTAAGTCTGAGTGCAGTTGGTATAATATTATACGTAGTAATAGTAGTATTTGTAGTGCAGCAGGTGTCTAAGTCTACCAAATGCGGGTGCATTCCCTGCAGGTGCGTTTTTCGGTATATGGAATGCAAACGGGTGTGTGCAATTCTTGTAGGAAAACTCAAGTCTCGTGTACTGCCGTTAACTGCCGAGTTCAGTTTCACTTTCATATTAAGACTAAGAGCAGGACTGAAATACTGCTGCGCCGATCTGAGTAAAGGCACGCTTTACTTGACTACTCTGCAAGAGTTAGAATATAACATGGATAAACAGCTGAGAGCACAAACGATGCTGCAGTGTGCTGGTCGCGTGGTCACATCATCGTGGCGTAACACATTGCGCTACGTTGACAGCAAAACTGCCTTTCGTCAGTGTCGTTATTACTAGGGTTCATTGGTTGTGAAGAGAGTGAACATGCTATCTTTTTTGCACTTTGGGGTCAATGTTTGTGACGGAACGTTGGTAGATCCACAAACTTTGGAAACAAACGATATTTTTGAGGTTGTACTTGTAGCAAAGCGTCACAAGACCTCCAACCTCCTACGGGTGCCTACAGGAAATGCACCTACAGGGAATGTGTTCGCTTTTGGCGACTTATTATTGTGTTGTTGTTTTACCCCATTCTGCAGACGCTATAAATATTCCCTCTGGAAGTGCATTCGTAAAGGCAAAAGAGACGTTTTTGTCTTTGACACAGGCATACAAGGTGGGGCTAATTATTTCATTATAGCTGCCATTCAGCGAGATGAGACTTCTTATCAAATATCAATTATAAGTTGTACAGAGAAAGTGAGAATGAGATTAATTGTCAAAAATAACTGTAGACATTCTGAATCTAATGTGATTTTGAACGTGAGCCATGAAAGTTGCACTGGCCGGCAAATAATATAAGTGCATGTATGTGAACTGGAATGCATTTCAATTCAGTTATTATCCCCGAAATCGGCGTATGCTGCATGAATGGCGGGGTAAAAACGGTCATACACGTAAAAATCCACTCGTGCTAAAAACATGAGTGAACGTGGGAGTCTAAGCCCATGAACGAAGAAGAATTCATTATAATTTATTATGAATGAAAAGATAATTTAAGCAATTTCTGTTGAACTTCTGATTCAGAAAGCCCTCCTTTATGACTTCTTTTTTTCCCCAACACCTAAGAGAGGGCAGCACCCTCATTGATTAGCTCACTTTGATTTAATTAATTACCACACTTGTGGTGCGTTTTTAAGGCAAAGTGTACCGCATGTGTCTACATTAAAGGCATACTAACGCACTCCCGTGTTTACAAAGTGTAGTTTGCCCACAATCGATGTCAAACGCACCATAAGACCATATAATGACGATATGTCACCATGCGCGGACCATAATAAATGCATTACAGCTTGTTCTAGCCTCTGAAAACGTGAGGATGTCAACAAAGCCGCGGTGTTAGCTCCCTTGGATCAACGTTACATGTGTTGCCAAATCTATAAATAGGACCATCTAGATCAAAATAAAAATTCAAATATCTCAACATTTAAGGGCTCCTAGACCACAATATTTTGCAGGGAACTTAATTTAGTCTGTCTCCAGCTCTGGGTAAAGCAATTAGCGTGTATATTCATCAGCTTTCTATGCCTTTAAGATACACTGGATTGTGCAGGTTCTTCAGGCCGGTCAAATTTGCCAGAAACTCAATCTAAACAGTGAGAACTCAGATCAATAGTATCCTTTTACGGGGAATCCAAACCATATTATATATAGCTAAAAAACAAAGGATTACTGTACTCACCGATACAAGAACGAGACAAGACGGTACGAATTTTCGCTTATGGAAGCTTCATCAGGAAAAACAAAAACACAAAACTCAAAAGACAACAAAAAGCAGACGCAACACGGAACGAACAAGGTTTGAAAGAAAATGGAGGGGAAACACGCAAAAAAGGGAAGGAACTCTAGGAACGGAAAAAAATGAAAGGGGAGAGAAGTGGTTGGATGATGTCATGGGCACAGGCATACTAGACTAAAAGTGATACACATTCATAAAAAGGGGGGGGGGGGGGGGAAGAAGGGGGAAAAAGGGGGGGGGGGAAACACACACACGCATGCACACACACAACCAAACACATAAACACACACACACATTCACACACAAATACACACACACACGTACCGTAAATCCACAGTATGTTTGGGGAATACAAGTACATCACATTTTCGCATTTAAACCGTCAGGTGTGGATGTGCCCAGGGATAATATGAAATCGGACTCTACTTGTTTTCTGTCTGTGGAGGTGCTGTACATTTGCCAGACACCTTTCACACGTGCATCCAGGGAGGTGTGGTTGCTGCTGTTGAAATGTTGGGCAACAGACCTACAGCGGCGATGCCGAATATCTGCCAGATGTTCGGTGAAGCGGGTAGAGAGGGTTCTTTCGGTCTCACCAATGTAGAGTACTTTGGGGCATTTGAGACAGGATATGGCATAGATGAGATTGCGGCTGGTGCAAGAGAACATCTTCGTTGTTTAGATATATATATATGTAGCTGTCATGTTTCTCACGCGCAAACACCATTCTTGAGTCAGCTCAAACTAAAGTGAAATAGTCTTAGTGGAAGTGTTCAGGGCAAGGGAAGTTGAGGATTATTCAAAAAAACAGAATCCTATAGAAAAGTTGAACAAAGCACTGTTCGCCTATTCTTATCATTTTTGACGATGCATGGAAGTTATTTTATTTTGTTGCAGCAATCCTGCTTATGCTTTTAATGTTTGGTGATTCATGGAAGTTATTTCATTTGATTGCAGCTATCCAGGCGAGCCGTGAGGAACTAGACAAGGCCAACATTCCTCTGGACAGGCGAGACTACTGTGTGGATTTCTACCTCAAGTTCTTGCGCTGTCGCCAGCAGAACTTCCCTCGGGTGGTCTCGGGCTGCCACCATGAAAAACACGACTACGACCAGTGTGGATATGAAGAGTGAGTTCACACTTTTGTCCACGTCCATGCACCTGTGTGAAGTTAATTTGCATCACCAAGCAGGAGTCACCAAGCAGGAGTCAAGCAGGAGTACAATATTTAGTGATTCTACACAGCTCTTTTTTTACCTTTATTGGATCAACATGAAACTGAAAGCAATCAGAACTTCGATACGATTTAGGATTTAACCTTTTTTAAGCCTTTGCTTTTTCAGATTTGCTGTTCAGTTCATTTACCTTCATTTAACAGCTCCCATCTTTTTAAGACCTGATTTTCTCATATTTTGCAAGGTCTTAAAAGGGGGTCGGCCCGCTATTGCGCGGGCCGCTATTGCGCAAATCTTTAGGGTTAGGGTTAGATTCGCGCAATAGCGGCCCCGCGCAATAGCGGACCCGCGCAATAGCGGCCCAGCCCCCTTAAAAGGGGGGTTCCACTAATGGCACTATACTACTATAAAAGTAAAAATGTCAACCAAAGAGAACACCGGAGAACTTTTTCTTTCATGAGGCATTTATTAATTTTTCAGACCTGATTTCTATTATTGGAAGGTCTTTCAATGGGGGTTCCACTTTATCGGCACTCTTTTAGAAAAATCAGGAATTTGGTCACCATGACACCACAAATCTGTACATTTAAGTTTTCATGTTTATTTCTTCAACCGAATGTCTAGAAGTCGGCTTGCAGCAGGCGCTTTTTGTGTGTGCTTCACCTTCGCGTAAGTGGCAAGTTAAATTGGTCATGAAGAAAATGTTTTACCTTGCGTTTGACTTATGAAAGATGTTTGTTTACACAATTTTTTTTTTTCAGTTTCGTTCTTCGCATGAAGGAGTACGAGAGAGAAAAACGCCTGATGGAGAGAGCGAAGAGAATAGCAGCAAAGAATGCAACAGAGGAACTCGGCGATTGATTGCTCTCATATCTGTGTTTAGTTGAAGAGCTGAACTTTGAACACAAGTATGAGTGAATGTGATGAAAATCTTATAGTCTGGGACATGTTTCGCTTGCTGTAAGTGTGAAGGCGTTCTGTCTTTCAGTGTGTTTGTTACCAACAGTTATCAGCCTGCCTTCAAAACAGCAGATTCTCCTCAGGATAGTCGTGGGTGTTTATTTCCAATATAAAGGCCATCCTGGGAAAAGAAGTCGAACAAGTCAAACGCATGCCGGAAATTGGAAAGTCTCAATTTTTTTCCCATGGCGTAAATGCAACTTCATATGTACAGTAAAGGTAGTTCCATGTCCTGGACAAAACACTTGTTTTTTGACCGAAATGGGTTCTGTTAGATTTATTAAATAGATTTGTTGGGAAATAGTGAAAACATGCCATTTTGCTCATTTGTATGTGTGCGGGATGTATGTGTTGGGTTAATTACACACAGCGTGCAAACACACACACACATAGACCAGGCATCATTGTATTTTATTGTTTAGTCTTATTCCAAGTAATCAACACATGAGCTGAAGACATTACATTGGGAAACAGCAGTAGTGATTATTATGCTATCATTGTCTTCCTTCTTTTCTACTGCTACTGCTAAACACTGGAGTCTACATCTGGTGACTTTCAGTGATGCACTTACAAAAACAACAGTGTTAGTCGTGCTCCTTGGCACTCATGACTGTATGGGCTGAATGCAAGATCAACAGTAACAACACATATCTCAACATCACACACAGCAGTGTGTCAGAGTAAGACAGTAGACTACACTGTTTCAGACACTGCTCATTTAACATCCGACACAGCAGTGTGTAAGAGTAAGACAGTAGACTACACTGTTTCAGACACTGCTCATTTAACATCCGACACGACACAGCAGTGTGTCAGAGTAAGACTACACTGTTTCGGACACTGCTCATTCAACATCCGACACATTCAGTCTGAACTGTGAGTGTGACAATGTCACGAGTGTATATGTGTGAAAATGATGTTGACCATGATTTTGTTTGGCACTAAACTAATAACATACATGTACACTTATAACTCACAAAGGTAATTTTCATTAATGACACAAAACTATTCGCTCATTTGGCAAAACGGTGTTTACACTACAGAGTAAAGCAATAAATAAACTGATCATTGCCTGTAATTGTATCCACATCACTAACAGTTCATTATTACGCATATAAAGCTAACAGATTCAAATGTCCATTCATTTCAAGCAAGGAACCATGAAAAAAAAAAGAAATATTTTCAGCTAAATAATATAAATCCTCATCCTAAAACTGAGAGCTTGTGAAGTGGAATGTTCCCATAACACAGAGAGGACAAAGGATCTGGATCTGATAAGTTGCAGGGGCCAATTTGTAGGAGTGCGCAGCGCTCCCTATCAATAAAAATTTAACTACCTACTTTAAAACAGGGTTAAAAACGGATCCTAGGGGAGAAGTTCAGAACACCAACCCCCTGATTCGCCAATAGCCGTGGCTGTTCTCAGGTGTTCGCTGCCCTACACGCCACCAGGCGTGAAAGGCAGTAACTAAGTAAGTAAGTTCTCAGGTGTGTTGTGGTGTCATCGCGACTGTTCCACTCTCTCTGTTTTGACAAAGTTGGAGTTTCTGAACTGTTCTGTTTTGGAGTCTGGGATCTTAAACCCCCGGCTATTGTTTACTATCTGACTATCTATTGGTTGTTACGTTATCCCTGTATTGTTTCACTCCCTTTGTGACTTTGGGTAGCTATCGCCCAGTGCACCTTTCCATTTCCCTCTCTTCATCCCATCTGTTCCTGCTATTATTGTGATTCTGTACTCGTGTGATCTGTAAAGCTATGTACAGATAAAACAACAAGAATGTAAACCCAAGACCAATCCCATCTTTTCCTGCTATTATTGTGATTCTGTACTTCGTGTGATCTGTAAAGATAAAACAACAAGAACTTTCTTTCTTTAGTTGGTGTTTAACGTCGTTTTCAACCACGAAGGTTATATCGCAACGGGGAAAGATGGGATAGAGCCACTTGTCAATTGTTTCTTGTTCACAAAAGCACTAATCAAAAATTTGCTCCAGGGGCTTGCAACGTAGTACAATATATGACCTTACTGGGAGAATGCAAGTTTCCAGTACAAAGGACTTAACATTTCTTACATACTGCTTGACTAAAATCTGTACAAACATTGACTATATTCTATACAAGAAACACTTAACAAGGGTAAAAGGAGAAACAGAATCCGTTAGTCGCCTCTTACGACATGCTGGGGAGCATCGGGTAAATTCTTCCCCCTAACCCGCGGGGGGTTCCTGCTATTATTGTGATTCTGTACTCGTGTGATCTGTAAAGATAAAACAACAAGAACGTAAACACAAGAAAACCATGAAAATGGGAAGTAAATGGTACCTAACAAAAGAGATCAAGTATCACATAAACAGGTATAACAAAGAATAAGATACAACAAAAGATTTGTTTGTTTGTTTATTTGTTGCTTAACGTCCAGCCGACTACGCAGAGCCATATCAGGACGAGGAAGGGGGGGATGAAGGGGGCCACTTGTCAAGCGATTCCTGTTTACAAATGCACTAACCCATTACTTGTGTCCCAGCAGGCTTTAGTAAAACTAAATTAATACCTACTGGAAGATTACCAGTTTCCAGTATGTTAAAATAGGCTTAACCTATCTACTGCTGGACTTACATCAGAACACTAACAGATTAAACTATACATGAATCGCGAGACAAGCGGCAAGAGAAGAGATTTTTGGAAAAAATACAGGTGAATGAGCAAGAAGGCAGAAAAAAGAAAAGAATTCATGAAGAAAAAGAGAGCATGACAGGAAAGAGGAACCAAAAATCTACCTAACAGCAAACTAGAAAGCTCCTGCGGTTCCAAAAACAGGAGGGGCCTTTAATTTCATAACCGCAGTGCCCCACTGCGGGAACAACAAAAGATTACGGCACTTAAAGTAACAAAGAATAAGATACAACAAAAGATTACGGCACTTAAAGTAACAAAGAATAAGATACAACAAAAGATTACGGCACTTAAAGTAACAAAGAATAAGATACAACAAAAGATTACGGCACTTAAAGTAACAAAGAATAAGATACAACAAAAGATTACGGCACTTAAAGTAACAAAGAATAAGATACAACAAAAGATTACGGCACTTAAAGTAACAAAGAATAAGATACAACAAAAGATTACGGCACTTAAATCACAAGAAAATAAGATAGAGCAAAGGCTCCTGACAGTGAATCACAAAGGCTCCTGACAGTGAATCACAAGAAATGTGAAAGAAAACAAAGCGGTACGAAAAGACAGATAAAGCTCGTTCACATACCAAGATTTAACTCTTACCAGTTCGCTCCCTTGCCCATCGTAAGCAAGCTTACGATGCCCCCCCTGTAGTTTTCCACTGACCAATTATCTAATTATAATTTTTTTTTTTTTTTTTTTTTACATTGGATGGGTCGGACAGTGGATAAACTCATATTTAAGACACACTTTATGACTGAAACAAGCTGGGTTTTTGTTATAAGTTAGTTATAGAAATGCATTATTAGGCAACAAACAAAAAAAGTCTGTTAACGGTAACATAGGCCCAAAAAATAGGGTCGGTAGGTCGGGACTTTTTTTTAATTTTTTTTTTATTTCCCCAAAACATATTTTTAAGTTATTTTGCCAAAAAACAAAGCCCCTTTTTTTTTTTTTTTTTTAAATTTTTTTTTTTCAATTTTTTTTTTAAAAATTTTTTTTTTTTAATGTTTTTTTTTTTTTTTTTTTTTTTTTTTTTTTTTCACCAAATGCCAAACAAAAGTCTAGGGTCGCGCGAAAAAATAGGGTCAGTCAGGATACCGTAAACAGAATATTTTTTTGGGGGGGGCCTTAGGCATGAAACGTCCAACTTTGAAATTTGGGTGGGGGTATTCAGGTGACAATAACTTTTTTGTTTATCAGCAAAACTCTATAAAACTTTGCTATGTTATGTAAAATGAATGCCCAAACAGACTAGTTAGCAGCATATCTAAAATAAACTGAACACAAAAAAAATTTCTTCTTTGTGTTTGTCACGTGTTCCAAAAAATGGGCGTACAAATTTCAACAAAAATCATGTTGTCACCCCCATAAAATTTTTACCTTTAAAGATAGCACAATTCTCTTTGCAAATATGAAAAGCTTATTCATTTTCCTTTCATTTGATATATAACTTTCTATATTTCATTTAGAATATGACCCCAGATAGCCACTCGGCAAGTAGGCACCAACAGCACTGTAAAATATGCCCTAAAACCCCCGAACTGGTAAGAGTTAAAACTCAACTTTGAAGACTCCTTTAAAGCACAACGAAAGAAATAAGTACTTTTTTGATTCAAATGCTTCCCACCTTTCAAAAGAAAGGAAAATAGAAGAAAATGTGGGGTCTAGTAATTGACAGCATACAGGTCAAACTGTACAGATTATATTATGGTCATCTAATACTCTGGAGGGGGGGGGGGGGTTGCAAAAATCGAAGCAAAAGGATGGAAAATGATATCCACACAAACAAAAGACAAGAATATATTCTAAAACCTGGAAATACGAGAAGCCAGAAATATATAATCAACAGTCCAAACGTCATGGTTTATGTCCCAGAGCAAACGAAAAAGTGCACGACTCTTTCTTCCACGCATCAGACCTAAAGTTTAACATTAAAAAGGCAAGAATAAAGTCTATGAAAAAACAAAAATAGGAGTCACAAATAAACAGAATTCAACAAACAGCCACTGAGGTACAACTGAACGTTCCAAGGCGAAAAGGAAATTTTCCACTCTTTCTTCTGCACAATATCTTCATGGCATGGTAGAGATAAAATACACCGGACAGTCACAACCATGTCAGCAATCATCCTTTCAATCTCACTTGATCATGCGCGATGGTATCCATGCCTACATCTACTCAGTGGACATTCATCTGATCACGAGTGATGGTATCCATGCCTACATCTACTCAGTGGACATTCACTTGATCATGAGTGATGGTATCCATGCCTACATCTACTCAGTGGACATTCACTTGATCATGAGTGATGGTATCCATGCCTACATCTACTCAGTGGACATTCATCATGCCCTACAGTCATCATGCCCTACAGTCATGTAAAACTAAAACTTTGCCTGCAATCGTGGAATTTTGTCCATATAGAATTTCCGGCTACAGTAACAATCTCTACTTGGCTTTGCAACACAAGTTTCATAGACAAGTAAAACAAGTCGCGTAAGGCGAAATTACTACATTTAGTCAAGCTGTGGAACTCACAGAATGAAACTGAACACACTGCATTTTTTCACAATGACCGTAATCCGCCACTCGTGCAAAACACAGTGAAACTGACGAGCCTGTTTAGCGCGGTAGTGGTTTCGCTGTGCTGCATAGTACGCTTTTCTGTACCTCTCTTCGTTTTAACTTTCTGAGCGTATTTTTAATCCAAACATATCATATCTATATGTTTTTGGAATCAGGAACCGACAAGGAATGAGATGAAATTGTTTTTAAATTGATTTTGGAAATTTAATTTTGATCATAATTTTTATATTTTTAATTTTCAGAGCTTGTTTTTAATCCGAATATAACATATTTATATGTTTTTGAAATCAGGAAATGATGAAGAGTAAGATGAACGTAAATTTGGATCGTTTCATTTAAAAAAATTAAAAAAATACAATTTTCAGATTTTGAATGACCAAAGTCATTAATTAATTTTTAAGCCACCAAACTGAAATGCAATACCGAAGTCCGGCCTTCGTCGAAGATTGCTTGGCCAAAATTTCAATCAATTGTATTGAAAAATGAGGGTGTGACAGTGCCGCCTCAACTTTTACAAAAAGCCGGATATGACGTCATCAAAGACATTTATCGAAAAAATGTCTGGGGATATCATACCCAGGAACTCTCATGTAAAATTTCATAAAGATCCGTCTAGTAGTTTACTCTGAATCGCTCTACACATACACACAGACAGACACACACACACACACACCACGACCCTCGTCTCGATTCCCCCTCTATGTTAAAACATTTAGTCAAAACTTGACTAAATGTAACAAAACGTGTGCTATAATAAAAAAAGCCAACCAGAACTATTGAAACAAATCAGTAAAATGTAATGTATTCAAAACAGTACAAAAATCGCCATCAAAAGATCCAAGGAAAACCCCTCATGATCATTGACTCGGAAGGACTCAGGATACCATCAATAAAGGTCACACTCAGCAAGAATTAACTGAATTCATGACAAATGGAAAATAATAGAAAGTAAAATGTATTAGACAATGATGAGAAATAACTCTGTCAGGGCTTTCATGGGTGTTGTGCAAGAGTTGCACCCCACAGATACAAATAATGACGCTAATAAACCTGACGAGTGATCAGAATCGTCAAAATACAAAATGAGCACCGAAGTACAGCAACCACTTAATACGACGCCTTTTTGCAGTAAAAAATGCACACAAGCGCTCAGCATCTCTGCGGCTAATAGCCAAGCTGCCCACTCGAACAGTCGAGCTCAGCATCTCTGCGGCTAATAGCCAAGCTGCCCACTCAACAGTCGAGCTCAGCATCTCTGCGGCTAATAGCCAAGCTGCCCACTCAACAGTCGAGCTCAGCATCTCTGCGGCTAATAGCCAAGCTGCCCACTCAACAGTCGAGCTCAGCATCTCTGTGGCTAATAGCCAAGCTGCCCACTCAACAGTCGAGCTCAGCATCTCTGCGGCTAATAGCCAAGCTGCCCACTCAACAGTCGAGCTCAGCATCTCTGCGGCTAATAGCCAAGCTGCCCACTCAACAGTCGAGCTCAGCATCTCTGCGGCTAATAGCCAAGCTGCCCACTCAACAGTCGAGCTCAGCATCTCTGTGGCTAATAGCCAAGCTGCCCACTCAACAGTCGAGCTCAGCATCTCTGTGGCTAATAGCCAAGCTGCCCACTCAACAGTCGAGCTCAGCATCTCTGCGGCTAATAGCCAAGCTGCCCACTCAAAAGTCGAGCTCAGCATCTCTGCGGCTAATAGCCAAGCTGCCCACTCAACAGTCGAGCTCAGCATCTCTGCGGCTAATAGCCAAGCTGCCCACTCAACAGTCGATCTCAGCATCTCTGCGGCTAATAGCCAAGCTGCCCACTCAACAGTCGAGCTCAGCATCTCTGCGGCTAATAGCCAAGCTGCCCACTCAACAGTCGAGCTCAGCATCTCTGTGGCTAATAGCCAAGCTGCCCACTCAACAGTCGAGCTCAGCATCTCTGCGGCTAATAGCCAAGCTGCCCGCTCAACAGTCGAGCTCAGCATCTCTGCGGCTAATAGCCAAGCTGCCCGCTCAACAGTCGAGCTCAGCATCTCTGCGGCTAATAGCCAAGCTGCCCACTCAACAGTCGAGCTCAGCATCTCTGCGGCTAATAGCCAAGCTGCCCACTCAACAGTCGAGCTCAGCATCTCTGTGGCTAATAGCCAAGCTGCCCACTCAACAGTCGAGCTCAGCATCTCTGCGGCTAATAGCCAAGCTGCCCACTCAACAGTCGAGCTCAGCATCTCTGTGGCTAATAGCCAAGCTGCCCACTCAACAGTCGAGCTCAGCATCTCTGTGGCTAATAGCCAAGCTGCCCACTCAACAGTCGAGCTCAGCATCTCTGCGGCTAATAGCCAAGCTGCCCACTAGAACAGTCGAGCTCAGCATCTCTGCGGCTAATAGCCAAGCTGCCCACTCAACAGTCGAGCTCAGCATCTCTGCGGCTAATAGCCAAGCTGCCCACTCAACAGTCGAGCTCAGCATCTCTGCGGCTAATAGCCAAGCTGCCCACTCAACAGTCGAGCTCAGCATCTCTGCGGCTAATAGCCAAGCTGCCCACTCAACAGTCGAGCTCAGCATCTCTGCGGCTAATAGCCAAGCTGCCCACTCAACAGTCGAGCTCAGCATCTCTGCGGCTAATAGCCAAGCTGCCCACTCAACAGTCGAGCTCAGCATCTCTGCGGCTAATAGCCAAGCTGCCCACTCAACAGTCGAGCTCAGCATCTCTGCGGCTAATAGCCAAGCTGCCCACTCAACAGTCGAGCTCAGCATCTCTGCGGCTAATAGCCAAGCTGCCCACTCAACAGTCGCAATGTGCAAAGATCACTCCTGGGAAATGTTCAGCGAGTGCCTAAAGAAACGTAGCAGCAGTGCTCAGCTCTTAAGTTTTCGTATGCATATTTTTGTTTAAAAAGGGCTTGCGTAATATCTAGTGGACACTGCATGTCGCGGACAGTTGTATGTAGTTATAAGGTTCCTTGGTCGGGCGTTGCTGACAGGTACCTGTGTCAAGGTGGGAAGACCGGTAGCTGGGCTTAGCTCAGTGATTCGCGCCTTGCACGCTTTGCACGCATTGCACGGGACGTTCACGGTAAGCTGCGCGCTATTTGTAGGGTTCACCGTTTACCTGGTTGCTGACTGAGAAATTCATAGGCATTCTTTTTTCTGTCTCGGCCGAGACCAGATGTTTGTTCGAACGGCTTCGAAATTCGTGTGTGAATTGTCGTTTGAGTTCGAAGTTATTTTCAGTAGTAATGTACGTCTACTGTGGACTTTGTTAAAGTCGGTTGCGTAAAGTGCGCGATGTTTTTCATTAGCCTGTGTGAGGTAAGTCTTATTTCTTGGTCTAATTGGATAGACTTTTGTCAGTTTTTGCTGAAGGTGAATTAGCGGCCGGTGGCAGGGAACGGGGAACCTACATTAGTTACCAGTTGTACTGTTTTGTCTCGTCTTTGTGTTGTTGTAAATAGTGTTCATCATAGTGTTTAAAAGGAAATCATTATAATGGTAAATTATATCGTAGAAGGAAACCAAAGTTTAGTCATTGTGCTTCCTCCTCATCCCTAATAATGATGTCTATTGGAGGAGGAAGTCACGTGTCTTATATTTTTGGGGAGAATATTGACTTTGGCCTTCTAGGCTTTCAGTGTTTACTGTCGAAGACAGACCGGACGGGAAGGTGCGAACCCTAGCTTCACAGCATGGAGGAGGCACCACCACGCTGCTGCGTGAGCAGCCAGTTTGGACTCTCGCATCGTCACCCCCACGCTGCTGTGTGAGCAGCCCCTCTGGATCTTCTCCGAGGCTTCATCACGCTGTTTTGAGCAGCTATCTTGTAACGTCACAGCGGCGTAACCACGCTGCTGTTGGGCAGCAACATCGAACCGGCGCCGTCGCTGCAGAGTGTGTGCCGTGTGACAGCTCTTAACTGGGCTGATTCTCTCACCCCCGCGACAGAGACGCAGGTGTCGACCCGAGGGCGCACCCCCCCCCTGAATTCGTCGAACGTGTAGATAAGTACTTTCTTACGATAGATATCATTTATGGAATGAGGAGGGCCTTTGTGACGTACGTGCTTTGTGTTTGACTATCCTGATTGTCTCGTATGTCGTTTGTTGACATTATTTTGACTGTTGTGTACTTTCTCATGTTCATTATGTTCATCTTCATATTGTCGTGTTAACCCTTCCATTGTTCCATCCATCGTCACCCCCATATTTCACCCAACTGGGAACTATTAAATACTTTCATTTATTTACATTGGTGTTCTGTGAGTGCTGTGTGGTGTGGCCAAAGTTTTTGTGTGAAAAACTAAACATGCAAACGTGCATGCACGCGACAATGGCGAGCTTGCCAGGATAAATCCTCTTAGAATTCAAGGAATTCACTACATTTTTGTCGTTGGCCACACTTCCCATACACTGGACACTGATGTACTGTAGTTAATTAGCTTTTGTTGTTGTCTGGTAACCTTGTGGGTTGCCTGTCCTTGTTGCCGGTCAGCTGTGCCTTGTTTTGATTTTTCATGTTTTGGCTAACCGTTTGCTAGTTGGTTCTTGTTTATGGAACTTCGTTCTGGTCGTGTTCTTGATGATAGTGCTATCATGGCGTCTAGGACGGAAAGTAGTTCGGATAGGATTGCTAGGTGGCGTTCACTTGCTGAGGAGCTAGGTGTTAAATCTACCAGTATTCCTGAGTTTATTGCCGAGCGAATGACCCGTGAAGATGCTGAACAGGCTAGACTAGAGCTAGAAAAGGAGAAACTTGAACTAGAAAGGAAAGCTTATCAGGACAAGCTAGAAGTAGCGCGTCGAGAGACTGATGAGAGAGTTAAGTATGTTCAAGCTCAGCGAGAGACTGATGAGAAAGCCGCATATGAACGTACTCAGATGTTTGAAGAAAAACAAAGACAAGAAAGAGAAGAGCATGACCTTCGCATGCAACTCTTGCAGAAAGAGTCGGAAAGTAAGAGGGTGAAGAGAGGAAGTAGGGATGGAGCTGATAATGAGGGAGATTCCTCAGGTGAAGAAGGGTCTAGTGACCTTCGTGGTTTTCGGCCTTCCATACCGATGTTTGATGAGAGCAAAGAAAACATAGCTACTTGGTTGAAAAGGTTTGAGAGAGTCGCTACCTTGTACAAGTGGAAGAGAAATACGTGGGCAACTAGGGTCTCGACTAGGTTGTCGGGTAGGGCTGTAGAAGTGTACAACACTCTTGATGATGATAGCGCGGACGACTATGACGGTTTGAAGGTCGCGTTGTTAGGCCGCTATCAGCTCACAGCCGAAACCTACCGCCGTCGTCTCAGAACCTGCAAGAGAAAAGAACATGAAACGTTCAGACAGTTCGGTGCTCGCATTGAAGAGAATTTGACTAAGTGGCATGAGCTTTCCGAGATCACAGAACTGAAACAGTTGGTTTTGCTTGAACAGTTCTTGCAGACCCTGAGCGCGGACATGGCCGCGTACGTTAAGGAGAAAAAACCTCAGACGTTAGCCGAAGCAGTTAAGTCCGCTGAGATTCATTTTGAAGCACACCGTGACAGTAAGAAGTTTTTTCAGCATGATCGTGATCAGGGTGGAAAGGCTGGCGTTGGTGAAAAGCAGAAAAGTGGAGATAACTCAGTTGGTACATCCGGTAGGAAGTGTTTCATCTGTGAGTCCCCCAAACATTTGGCTAGAGATTGCCCCAAGAAGAGCAAGTCGACGGGAGCGGTGAATAGTGGTCCTGAGAAGTCTTTACCGCCCGTCAGTGTACCTACTTTGTGTACTCCCTGTAGCCAGCAAGACTACGACCCGAGATGCCTGGTTGTAGTAGATGGTGTTGCAGTGGAGGGGTTGCGTGATACTGGATCTCAGGTTTGTGTCGTGAAGAGTTCATTAGTTTCAAGGTCTCAGTTCACAGGACAGGATCTTGAGGTTTCTATGGCTGAGAAAGACATCAAGAGGCGCTATCCAGTGATTAAGGTTCAGGTTGATTGTCCTTTCTACACTGGTGAGGTTGAGGCTATCGTCATGGATACACCTGTTGCTGATTTCATTGTAGGTAATCACGCCCGGCTGGGTGATTCGAATGTTCTACCAGTGTACGCTGTGTCCAAGGTTGTTTCAGTGGTCACTCGTGCTCAGGCTGCCGCTGAAGGAAAGAAGCCGACTTTGTTGCATGTTGCTGCTCCAGGGCTAGAAACAGTCACCCCTGAGCAGTTGCATGACCTTCAGCGGAATGATCCGACTTTGAAGAGTTGTAGTGAGGCGGCAGATCGCCGGGACGTCAGAACGTCTGGTCACTCCGGTGAAGTTGGGTTTGTTTGGAAGAAGAAGATTCTGTACCGTGAGTATCGCGGTGGTGGTAGCGTCTATACTCAGGTTGTTGTTCCCCAGCAGTTGAGGTTAGGTGTTATCAAGTTGGCTCATGAACCGCCTATGGGAGGTCACATGGGTGTTCAGAGGACACGTGATCGAGTTTGGCAGCAGTTCTTTTGGCCAGGTATGTGCGCAGACATACGTCGCTTTGTGTTGTCTTGCGATCAGTGTCAGAAGGTTTCTCATAAGCCACAGAAGGTACCGTTAGGTAAGATGCCTCTCATCGATACGCCGTTCGAGCGTGTGGCGATCGATCTGGTGGGTCCCATCATCCCTGCTTCTGAGTCTGGTAACAGGTACATTTTGGTGTTTGTGGACTACGCTACTCGGTACCCGGAAGCCATTCCATTGAAGTCGATTGAGGCTGTGAAGGTTGCAGAAGCGATGTGGGCAGTCTGGACTCGAGTAGGAATTCCCTCAGAGATTTTGACAGACCGTGGTACCCAGTTCATGTCCGAGGTGATGAAAGAAGTGGAGCGTTTGCTGGCCATCAAGGGTTTAGCGACTACTCCGTACCATGCGCAAGGAAACGGATTGGTGGAACGGTACAACGGAACACTCAAGACCATGCTACGCAAGCTTGCTCAAGAGAAACCGAAGCAGTGGGATCGCTACATTCCTGCACTCCTCTTCGCTTATCGTGAAGTTCCACAGGAGAGTCTGGGATTCTCTCCCTTTGAGCTTCTATACGGCAGGACAGTGCGAGGACCCATGTCTGTTCTTCGCAACCTATGGACGGAGGAGCAAGTCGATGAACAAGTTCGTACGACTTCTGAGTATGTGGTTGACTTGAGGAACCAGATTGAGGAAACCTGCAAACTGGCGCGTCAGAATCTGTCAGCTGCTGCACAGAAACACGCGGAGGTGTTCAACCGGAAGACAGTGCGAAGACAGTTCCAGCCTGGAGACAAGGTTTTGTTGCTGCTGCCGCAGAAGAAGAACAAGCTGCAGTTGTGTTGGCAGGGACCGTTCGACGTTTTGGAGAAGAAAGGCGAGTCAGACTACAGGATTCGGATCTACGGGCGTGAGAAGCTGTACCACGCCAATCTTCTCAAGTTGTACAGAGACCGACAAAACACCACGGACCCCTCAGATGTGATACCCACCATAGCGGTTGCGGTGGTGGAAGAAACTGAGGAGATGATTTCGCCTGATCGGGAACTACCCCTGCCCTGCTTGGAAGGCGAAGAAACGGTGGCGGACGTCAACCTGTCTGCTACACTGACTGCCGAGCAACGACGTCAGGTGTTGGAGATTGCGGAGAGGCACGAAAGAGTTCTTACTGATGTCCCCCTTCAGACGCCTTTGGCCGTTTTTGACATGACGGTGGAATCCGCGAAACCGGTTCGAGTGAAACAGTACCCTTTACCTTATGCCAAGGTAGAGACCATCAAGGAAGAGGTGCAGGCCATGAAGAAGTTGGGTGTTATCGAACCGGCTGCTTCTCCCTACAACGCCCCTGTTGTGCTCATCCGCAAGAAGGATGGGAAGGTTCGCTTTTGTGTGGATTACAGGCGGCTGAATGATGTGACAGTCTTCGATGCTGAACCACTCCCAGATGTGGAACACCTGTTCGCTGGTTTGGGTCGAGCGACTTACTTCAGCAAGTTTGATCTTTCCAAGGGGTATTGGCAGATACCCATCCGAGACGACGTCCGTCCCATGAC
Organism: Littorina saxatilis; assembly: GCF_037325665.1. Classification (NCBI taxonomy): domain Eukaryota; kingdom Metazoa; phylum Mollusca; class Gastropoda; order Littorinimorpha; family Littorinidae; genus Littorina; species Littorina saxatilis. The sequence continues at coordinate 61,565,228 of NC_090249.1, read as the reverse complement.
CGCGTTCACCACTCCGGTAGGCCAGTTCCAATTTACAGTCATGCCGTTTGGACTGAAGAACGCCGTGGCTGTGTTTTCCCGTATGATGAGGGCTTTGCTGGAACCGCTGGGGAGGAACGACGTTCATAACTTCATGGACGACATTCTGGTGGCGACCGAAACCTGGAAGGAACATTTGGCTGCGCTGGAGGCTGTGTTGCGGCGCCTTGAGCAGGCCAATCTCTCTGCCCGACCGAAGAAGTGCTTCGTTGGGTTCGAGGAGTTGAGTTTCTTGGGTCACGTGGTGAGGAAGGGTGAGATCTTACCTGAGGACAACAAGCTGCAGAAAATTGACGAGGCTCCGGTTCCAGAGACCAAGAAGCAAGTTCGGGCGTTCCTTGGTCTAGCCGGATACTACCGGAAGTTCATCCCAAATTTCTCTGCAATTGCTCTGCCGCTCTCTGATCTGACAAAGAAGAATTCTCCCAACACCGTGGTTTGGACAGCCGAGTGTGAGAAGGCATTCAGGGCTCTGAAAGCCAGGCTGACCTCAAAGCCAGTTTTGCAACTGCCGGATCTGTCACAGCCATTCACGCTCCGGACGGATGCCTCTGATCATGGACTGGGAGCTGTGCTTATGCAAGAAAAGGATGGCGTGTTCCACCCTGTCGCCTACGCCAGCCGGAAGTTGTCCACCCCGGAGAGCAAGTACTCCACCATTGAACGTGAGTGTCTGGCCGTTGTATGGGCTACCCAGAAGTTCCAGCCATTTCTGTACGGACAGACGTTTGTGTTGGAGACAGATCACCAACCACTGCGTTACCTGCAGACAGCAAAGGTGGTGAACAGCAGGCTCATGCGCTGGAGTTTGTTGTTGCAAGCCTACAGTTTCACCGTGCGGGTGATTCCCGGTAGTCGCAACGTGGGAGCCGACTACCTCAGTCGGGCATGCGTTGAATAGGGATCTTTTGCCGTGTAGACAGATGTCTATGCTTAACTTGGGGGGCATTGTCGCGGACAGTTGTATGTAGTTATAAGGTTCCTTGGTCGGGCGTTGCTGACAGGTACCTGTGTCAAGGTGGGAAGACCGGTAGCTGGGCTTAGCTCAGTGATTCGCGCCTTGCACGCTTTGCACGCATTGCACGGGACGTTCACGGTAAGCTGCGCGCTATTTGTAGGGTTCACCGTTTACCTGGTTGCTGACTGAGAAATTCATAGGCATTCTTTTTTCTGTCTCGGCCGAGACCAGATGTTTGTTCGAACGGCTTCGAAATTCGTGTGTGAATTGTCGTTTGAGTTCGAAGTTATTTTCAGTAGTAATGTACGTCTACTGTGGACTTTGTTAAAGTCGGTTGCGTAAAGTGCGCGATGTTTTTCATTAGCCTGTGTGAGGTAAGTCTTATTTCTTGGTCTAATTGGATAGACTTTTGTCAGTTTTTGCTGAAGGTGAATTAGCGGCCGGTGGCAGGGAACGGGGAACCTACATTAGTTACCAGTTGTACTGTTTTGTCTCGTCTTTGTGTTGTTGTAAATAGTGTTCATCATAGTGTTTAAAAGGAAATCATTATAATGGTAAATTATATCGTAGAAGGAAACCAAAGTTTAGTCATTGTGCTTCCTCCTCATCCCTAATAATGATGTCTATTGGAGGAGGAAGTCACGTGTCTTATATTTTTGGGGAGAATATTGACTTTGGCCTTCTAGGCTTTCAGTGTTTACTGTCGAAGACAGACCGGACGGGAAGGTGCGAACCCTAGCTTCACAGCATGGAGGAGGCACCACCACGCTGCTGCGTGAGCAGCCAGTTTGGACTCTCGCATCGTCACCCCCACGCTGCTGTGTGAGCAGCCCCTCTGGATCTTCTCCGAGGCTTCATCACGCTGTTTTGAGCAGCTATCTTGTAACGTCACAGCGGCGTAACCACGCTGCTGTTGGGCAGCAACATCGAACCGGCGCCGTCGCTGCAGAGTGTGTGCCGTGTGACAGCTCTTAACTGGGCTGATTCTCTCACCCCCGCGACAGAGACGCAGGTGTCGACCCGAGGGCGCACCCCCCCCCCTGAATTCGTCGAACGTGTAGATAAGTACTTTCTTACGATAGATATCATTTATGGAATGAGGAGGGCCTTTGTGACGTACGTGCTTTGTGTTTGACTATCCTGATTGTCTCGTATGTCGTTTGTTGACATTATTTTGACTGTTGTGTACTTTCTCATGTTCATTATGTTCATCTTCATATTGTCGTGTTAACCCTTCCATTGTTCCATCCATCGTCACCCCCATATTTCACCCAACTGGGAACTATTAAATACTTTCATTTATTTACATTGGTGTTCTGTGAGTGCTGTGTGGTGTGGCCAAAGTTTTTGTGTGAAAAACTAAACATGCAAACGTGCATGCACGCGACACTGCACAAAACGCACACAAGAGCCCATTTTTCATTTTGATTGTTTTACACAATTTATAAATGTCAATGTTTGGCTCAGTGTATCATTAAAGGGGCGTAACTCTAGCACAGCTTACATAAACCCTGACAGACTTATTTGTGGAAAATATCTAGTGGTGAACACACTCATCCACTGTGTAGATTAGTTAGACTAACATGAGCAAACAGGAATTTGGTCCCACAACAACAAGAAGGTTCTTAAAGGCACAGTGTGCCTCCCGAAAACCATCACAGATTCTTTCTTTCTTTATTTGGTGTTTAACGTCGTTTTCAACCACGAAGGTTATATCGCGACGGGGAAAGGGGGGGGGGGGGGGGGGGGGGGAAGATGGGATAGAGCCACTTGTTAATTGTTTCTTGTTCACAAAAGCACTAATCAAAAAATTGCTCCAGGGGCTTGCAACGTAGTACAATATATGACCTTACTGGGAGAATGCAAGTTTCCAGTACAAAGGACTTAACATTTCTTACATACTGCTTGACTAAAATCTGTACAAACATTGACTATATTCTATACAAGAAACACTTAACAATGGTAAAAGGAGAAACAGAATCCGTTAGTCGCCTCTTACGACATGCTGGGGAGCATCGGGTAAATTCTTCCCCCTAACCCGCGGGGGGTACCATCACAGATACTGTCAGGCTTTTACACACAGTACAAACACCCTTCCATTTGAACGCTCACCAAACGGGAACATTGTAGGTGCCCTACGTAAAGAGCGAGCAATTTTCAAAGAATTAATTTTGCAGATTGTGTCAGAGACAATCGGACCGTGGTGCGTATTGACGCTAGACCTAACTTTTAAAATCTAAATAATAAATTGACAGCTTGTTACACAAACATTCTTAAATCATAAAAGAATTCTTTTTTCAAGACAAGATCAGTACAATTCGAAGTTTTGAAAGCTTGAAAAAAGAAATGCCCGGAAGCAGGGTCACGCAAGGTCGTGGTTCTCGTAGCAGACGACGGCTTATGCCTATCGCCAGTTCCTCTGAACAATCAAAAGCCATCGCGAGAGTTCTTGTGAACCACAGCCGTTTGTTTCGTGCATAGTCAGAGGTACATAATAATGTGCTATTGCAGATAAGCTCACATCAAGTCGCATTCAATTTACTAACTGACGACTTCATTGTAAACAAGAAGGGCAAAGCCCATACGACTCACATGCTTGACCTTGACCTTTACTAAACAACTAAATAAATACAAATAACTAAACCTAGCAATGACATCATACACTAAGAACTGCTTTACACATTTTTCCTACCAAAATACATGTGACCTTGACCCAAGGTCAAGGTCATCCAAGGTCATGCAACACAAAGCTGTTAATTCAAGACATAGGAAGTACAATGGTGCTTATTGGCCCTTTCTACCATGAGATATGGTCACTTTTAGTGGTTCACTACCTTATTTTGGTCACATTTCATAAGGGTCAAAGTGACCTTGACCTTGATCATATGTGACCAAATGTGTCTCATGATGAAAGCATAACATGTGCCCCACATAATTTTTAAGTTTGAAACAGTTATCTTCCATAGTTCAGGGTCAAGGTCACTTCAAAATATGTATACAATCCAACTTTGAAGAGCTCCTGTGACCTTGACCTTGAAGCAAGGTAAACCAAACTGGTATCAAAACATGGGGCTTACTTTGCCCTATATATCATATATAGGTGAGGTATTCAATCTCAAAAACTTCAGAGAAAATGGGAAAAATGTAAAAAATAGCTGTTTTTTAGACAACATTTATGGCCACTGCGACCTTGACCTTGAAGCAAGGTCAAGATGCTATGTATGTTTTTTGGGGCCTTGTCATCATACACCATCTTGCCAAATTTGGTACTGATAGACTGAATAGTGTCCAAGAAATATCCAACGTTAAAGTTTTCCGGCCGGCCGGACGGACGGACGGACGACTCGGGTGAGTACATAGACTCACTTTTGCTTTGCATGTGAGTCAAAAAGGGAAACTGGATCACACGGGTTCACGATGGCTCAGGGGTAAGATAAACCACGCAAAAATAAATTCTTTGAAATTTGCTCGCTCTTTACGGAGGGCACATAGGATTTTCTCAAGCGGTGATGTTTAAATGAAAGGGTGTTTGTACTGTGTGTAAAAGCCTGACAGTATCTGTGATGGTTTACGGGAGGCTGACTTACTGTGCCTTTAACACATGTACAAAGATATGTTGCTGCATCTCAAGTGAAACGTGTGCCAGAAAATGTCAAACTCATCAAATGCCACTGTTAATTCATCATGATTACACTGTACAAAAAGTAAACTATACTTCATCCCGGAGAAGCTCCCTTCAGGGAAAATGAAAGAACGAAAATGTGTCCAGGCAAACAGCCATTCAAATAAATAATGCTCTATGAAAAACGTATAAATTACACAAATTGTAGCAAAAATAGCCCTTACTATACACAATGCTAAACAGAACATGCATATGATTTTTCAAAAACAAAACGTGATGTCTCGAACATCATGCACAATCAACACAATTACAAACAACGAAGAGAACTTAAAACTTCACAATTTGCTGATAACAGTGCACATGAAAATAAAAGCAGACTCTTTGATCAAAAAAAGGTAATCTCTTACAAAACAGCTGGCGATACATGAACGCATCTTGCGCAAACAAGGGCGATGAAATGAGATTGAATACGCCTCTGCCGACATCAACTGGACTTGTCCTTGCCGTTGGCCATGTGGGTGTGAGCCGACTTCTTGCCGCCCGCTTTGGGCCTGGCCAGGTAGGTCTTGATGTAGAAGTGTGCAAAGAGCACAAGGAATATAACGGCGTACAGGCCGATCCAGTAGACAAAGAACACCGGGTAGTCACAGTCCATATACAGCAGCTGTGCCGAGTGAATCGTCACCAGGATAAACTGAGTCTGAAACACAAAGCACCTTGTTATCACTGCCAGCTGTGCTGAGTGGATCGTCACCAGGATGAACTGAGTCTGAAACACAAAGCACCTTGTTATCACTGCCAGCTGTGCCGAGTGAATCGTCACCAGGATGAACTGAGTCTGAAACACAAAGCACCTTGTTATCACTGCCAGCTGTGCCGAGTGAATCGTCACCAGGATGAACTGAGTCTGAAACACAAAGCAAATCACTGCCAGCTGTGCCGAGTGAATCGTCACCAGGATGAACTGAGTCTGAAACACAAAGCAAATCACCTTGTTATCACTGCCAGCTCTGCCGAGTGAATCGTCACCAGGATGAACTGAGTCTGAAACACAAAGCAAATCACCTTGTTATCACTGCCAGCTGTGCCGAGTGAATCGTCACCAGGATGAACTGAGTCTGAAACACAAAGCACCTTGTTATCACTGCCAGCTGTGTCGAGTAAATCGTCACCAGGATGAACTGAGTCTGAAACACAAAGCAAATCACCTTGTTATCACTGCCAGCTGGGCCGAGTGAATCGTCACCAGGATGAACTGAGTCTGAAACACAAAGCACCTTGTTATCACTGCCAGCTGTGCCGAGTGAATCGTCACCAGGATGAACCGAGTCTGAAACACAAAGCACCTTCTTATCACTGCCAGCTGTGCCGAGTGAATCGTCACCAGGATGAACTGAGTCTGAAACACAAAGCACATTGTTATCACTGCCAGCTGTGCCGAGTGAATCGTCACCAGGATGAACTGAGTCTGAAACACAAAGCACCTTGTTATCACTGCCAGCTGTGCCGAGTGAATCGTCACCAGGATGAACTGAGTCTGAAACACAAAGCACCTTGTTATCACTGCCAGCTGTGCCGAGTGAATCGTCACCAGGATGAACTGAGTCTGAAACACAAAGCACATTGTTATCACTGCCAGCTGGGCCGAGTGAATCGTCACCAGGATGAACTGAGTCTGAAACACAAAGCACCTTGTTATCACTGCCAGCTGTGCCGAGTGAATCGTCACCAGGATGAACTGAGTCTGAAACACAAAGCACCTTGTTATCACTGCCAGCTGTGCCGAGTGAATCGTCACCAGGATGAACTGAGTCTGAAACACAAAGCAAATCACGTAGTTATCACTGCCAACTGAGTCTGAAACACAAAGCAAATCACCTTGTTATCACTGCCAACTGAGTCTAAAACACAAAGCAAATCACGCAGTTATCACTGCCAACTGAGTCTAAAACACAAAGCAAATCACGCAGTCATCACTGCCAACTGAGTCTAAAACACAAAGCAAATCACGCAGTTACCACTACCAACTGAGTCTGAAACACAAAGCAAATCACACAGTTATCACTGCCAACTGAGTCTAAAACACAAAGCAAATCACGCAGTTATCACTACCAACTGAGTCTGAAACACAAAGCAAATCACGCAGTTATCACTGCCAACTGAGTCTGAAACACAAAGCAAATCACCTTTTTATCACTGCCAACCGAGTCTGAAAAACAAAGCAAATCACGTAGAACTACTTTATCACTGCCAACTGAGTCTGAAACACAAAGCAAATCACCTTGTTATTACTGCCAACTGAGTCTGAAACACAACGCAAATCACGCTGTTATCACTGCCAACTGAGTCTGAAACACAAAGCAAATCACGCTGTTATCACTGCCAACTGAGTCTGAAACACAAAGCAAATCACGTTGTTATCACTGCCAACTGAGTCTGAAACACAAAGCAAATCACGCTGTTATCACTGCTATGAAGGAATTACATTTAAATTTGATTACAAAAAATGAGGGTGTGACAGCGAGAGTCGGATATAACGTCAATTATCAAAAAAAGAAAAAAATGGTTGGGGATACCATCTGGAAAATTGTATATGTAAAGTTTCATGAAGATTGGTCCAGTAGTTACCTCTGAATCGATCTACACACGCACGCATACACCATGACCCTCATCTCGATTCCCAGTCTATGTCAAAACATTTGGTTAAAACTTGACTCACAATCTGCATGCTGGTCATGTATTTCTTCCACCAGAGGAAGCGTTGGAAGGCGGGCCCCATGGCCGACAGACCGTAGTACGTGTACATCATCAGATGGATGAAAGAGTTCAGCATAGAATGGAACGTACCAAACCCACCTGCAAATAAACACACACAAAAAGACTTAAAAAAAAACCATCAAACCCACGATGGTATTCACTTGAAACGTCCTGTAAATTACTGGTTAAAACTCCCCCGAAATCGGCGTATGCTGCCTGAATGGTGGGCTAAAAACATTATACACGTAAAAATCCACTCGTGCAAAAACATGAGTGAACGTGGGAGTTTCAGCCTATGAATGAAGAAGAAGAAGTGGTTGAAACCTAAAAATAATGGACATTTATCAAATGGTAATAACAGAAATATATCGTTGGTGAAATCGTGGGACCTCCGTAAGTGACTTTTGACGCAAACTCACTTACGAGGTCCCACGATTTCACCGACGATATCATGCCTATTATACCTCATTAAGACACAAACCGTGGGGGCAGCTAACCAGCACTAACCTGGAACAAGCTTGACACCAAACCACCAGGAGAAGGGCATGATGCCATGGTGAAACACGTGGAGAAACGACACCTGGTTAAACTTCTTACGCAGGATGAAAAACACCTGTAACAAAAACAATTCAAATCATGTCAAAACACCGCCAGAACATTCTCTGGAGAAAAATATACTGTTCTATGCCGAAAGCATCTCGTCCTAACCACCACCCCACAATTCCTCCCTCATCTTATTAATAAATTAATTTAGAACTCTCCCTCTCTCTCCCTATCTCTCTCTTATGCCGTCTCCACTTGCACCTTTCAAACACAAGTTCAGCTAAATTGAAAGTTTGTTCTTACCGTATCAAACAACTCGATGAATTTCGAGAAGTAAAACCACCAGCACACACGAGCCATCTGCAATATATAACAGGGAAAACATTAGTACATGTATGTATTCTCGTAGGCAAAGGCTTCTAAAAATCTTCTCTAATAGCAAAAGGGGGAAATTGGACAAAGAAAAGGGCCCACAGGAGGACTAAAAATCAGTGTCTTTCACCAGGAGCAAAAACATCTGTCAAATGAAACACCCCAAAAATGATACTGGTTGCCGGGTTTTTTCTTTCCCCAGTAACTGCAATACATGTAGTCCCCAAAATTCAATATTGTCAGTATTGCCCAATATTTTTCGTGGCAAAATACCAGCAATGAACCGCTCACATAATCCCTGATTACAGGAAAGCCTTGAGGTGTGTTACTCTAAGCGAATAATTAACCACAAACGAATCATAGAGTTACCTACCCTAAGAGCTTGTGGGGAGTCGGAGTAGTCCACAGGCTGGCAGCCGAGACTGTAACCAGCCAGCCAGCCGGACAGCAAGAACTGATGACACAAATACATCAAAGTCAGCAAGTTTACTGCTTCACACAATCACCGCATTCCTTTTCATCAGTCTTACAATTTTTGTCATGAAGTTGACCAGAAAACCACTTCACACACACAGACACTTTTTCTTTTTTCCTCCTCGCAGAAATGACAGTCCAAAGTGCACGCGGGTTATAACAACTCTTCCATATTTTAGCCTCTGTTTTCTCTGTGATATTCATGCCTGCCTGATTATCAAATTAACTAGTCAAATTTCGGCTTCAGTAACAGCCACATGAACCAATGGTCATTTACGCTTCTCATACCATGCCACTAATACAGCATAACCCAGAAGTAACCATCTTTTCCCTGCGCCTACACAGATGACAAGAGAACTATTCCTCACTTGACAGATAAAGGGGAACCCCCTTTTTCAGACCCTCTAATTTAAGATTCCCTCCTGTTTAAGACCCGATTTTCTGAGGTTTGTGAAGGTCTTAAAAGCAGGTTCCACTCGAGACAAGAAGCGTTGCTCACCTCCACAAAGCAGAAGGTGGACATGCCGACCATGGCCAAGTTGTACACGATGAGAATTTTCTTCATCTCCACAGGCTTGCGACCAGCCATGATGGTTGGGCCCAGCGCCACGAAGACAAAGTACGCCAGACAGATGATCAAACTCGGCCACGGAGAATCCATCATGAACCAGCCGGCCACCCGAGGATCTGAACTCACAGAACACAGGGTGCAACGTATCAGATCAGTGAACCATCTGAACTCACAGAACACACGGTGCAACATATCAGATCAGTGAACCATCTGAACTCACAGAACACACGGTGCAACATATCAGATCAGTCAACCATCTGAACTCACAGAACACACGGTGCAACATATCAGATCAGTCAACCATCTGAACTCACAGAACACGGTGCAACATATCAGATCAGTCAACCATCTGAACTCACAGAACACGGTGCAACATATCAGATCAGTCAACCATCTGAACTCACAGAACACACGGTGCAACATATCAGATCAGTCAACCATCTGAACTCACACAACACAGGGTGCAACATATCGCATCAGTCAACTATCTGAACTCGCAGAACACACGGTACGTGCAACATATCAGATCAGTCAACCATCTGAACTTATAGAACACAGGGTGCAACATATCACATCAGTCAACCATCTGAACTCACAGAACACACGGTGCAACATATCAGATCAGTCAACCATCTGAACTCACAGAACACACGGTGCAACATATCACATCAGTCAACCATCTGAACTCACACAACACACGGTGCAACATATCAGATCAGTCAAACCATCTGAACTCACACAACACAAGGTGCAACATATCAGATCAGTCAACCATCTGAACTCGCAGAACACACCGTGCAACATATCAGATCAGTCAACCATGCAACATCAAAATTAACACAACAACCATTGTAGTCCTCTAAGGAGTCGATGCTGTTGAATGATTTAATCCTGCCATGGCACAGTGAATTCTGGCCTTCACTGAACCTTGAAATGTTGAATTGTGTGAATGTTCTATCATGCATCAAATGAGCATGAAGTTGTTCAAATGTAAGATTTTATCATGAACATTTACCATTAATCATTTCCGGCAAAAATGTATTTTAGAAAATGGTGAAATAAAAGTAAAAAGTTCTGGAATTCTATACAAATTGAAACACAGAATGTTTGCCAACCTGCATTCTCCATGACCGAGTCATACACTTTCACAGCCTTTGTGACGAAGTCGGCCATTTTGCTGTCTTCACTTTTGTCTCAAGTAGTAGTCCCAAAATATTTTTAGCGTGCCCTGCAACAAAACAGATACTTTATTTTATTTATTTATTTGTTTGTTTGCTTAACGCCCAGCCGACCACGAAGGGCCATATCAGGGCGGTGCTGCTTTGACATATAACATGCGCCACACACAAGACAGAAGTCGCAGCACAGGCTTCATGTCTCACCCAGTCACATTATTCTGACACCGGACCAACCAGTCCTAGCACTAACCCCATAATGCCAGACGCCAGGCGGAGCAGCCACTAGATTGTCAATTTTAAGGTCTTAGGTATGACCCGGCCGGGGTTCGAACCCACGACCTCCCGATCACGGGGCGGACGCCTTACCACTAGGCCAACCGTGCCGGTAACAAAACAGATACATTGACTTCAAATTTAAAACATGTAAAGATGCATACTACTGTATTATGATTTTGTTTTTAACAAACTAGCTATCACAGCAAAAAAAGTAAAAATAAAACAATAACAAGTCGCGTAAGGCGAAAATACAATATTTAGTCAAGTAGCTGTCGAACGTGAAATTGACAAGAAGAGCGGGGTAGTGGTTACGCTATGCTGCATAGCACGCTTTTCTGTACCTCTCTTCGTTTTAACTTTCTGAGCGTGTTTTTAATCCAAACATATCATATCTATATATTTTTGGAATCAGGAACCGACAAGGAATAAGATGAAAGTGTTTTTAAATTGATTTCGAAAAAAACATTTTGATAATAATTTTTATATATTTAATTTTCAGAGCTTGTTTTTAATCCGAATATAACATATTTATATGTTTTTGGAATCAGCAAATGATGGAGAATAAGATAAACGTAAATTTGGATCGTTTTATAAATTTTTATTTTTTTTTACAATTTTCAGATTTTTAATGACCAAAGTCATTAATTAATTTTTAAGCCACCAAGCTGAAATGCAATACCGAACCCCGGGCTTCGTCGAAGAGTACTTGACCAAAATTTCAACCAATTTGGTTGAAAAATGAGGGCGTGACAGTGCCGCCTCAACTTTTACGAAAAGCCGGATATGACGTCATCAAAGACATTTATCAAAAAAATGAAAAAAACGTATGGGGATATCATACCCAGGAACTCTCATGTCAAATTTCATAAAGATCGGTCCAGTAGTTTGGTCTGAATCGCTCTACACGCACGCACGCACGCACACACACACACACACACATACACACACACATACACCACGACCCTCGTTTCGATTCCCCCTCGATGTTAAAATATTTAGTCAAAACTTGACTAAATATAAAAAAAAGATGACAGAGCTGTCACAAAGTCATTTACCGTGACAAACAGCTATTTCAACGTTCTCCACACAAGTGCAGACATGTATCACAGGGTGTCAAGAAAGCTCGCACGTTACCTTCTTCCTTGACAGTTGACACCTTCACTTTATCGCTCACAAAATCAAAATGTATAATAATTATTTAGTAAATTCCACAGTGCTATGTTCCTTCAACATGCATGGTTCCAAGTTTACATCTTATAAATGACACGGAAGGTGACTGATCAGTTTAACACAGTGGTGAAACGCACGATGTAGTGCGGGTACAGTGACCTAGTGGATTAGACGCCAGGTCAACTAAAGTGCAGACGTGCTAATGCCTTATCCCCCTTCGTGTGTTTACGAAAGCTCAGGATCAAGTATGCACAGAAAAGATCCTGTAATCCATGTTCGAGTTTGGTGGGTTATAAAAACACAAAAATATCTAGCATGCAACTTGGCAGAATAATCGACAAAATGATCAAGGCTGCTCAACGGATGAAGATGGCGATAATGCCAGGTGCAAAGGGACTGAATATGATTAATAGTACCGACACAGTGACAGGCTGTGTTCTTGATGATGGGTGTACTGACCCGCAATGTACCACAAAACGTCACTCTCATTTTGTCAGTTATCAGATTGCACGAAAACACACCTTCATGTATGATCCACCATTACACCAGTGTTATCAGTTCTAATGTACCGGCAGTGTTTAAAAACCGTTATCTCATCTTTTATCTCATTCTCAGTGTTCCAAGTTCACTTGTATGCTTGAGGTTTTATAACTACCACCCCTAATTTTACAACGAACGACAATTATCTGATGTACTTAGGTCACATTTGGATTTTAATAAGGTAGTTGAACAGAAGCTATGCTTTTGATGAATATCCTGAATTTCTCCAACCACTTGAATATGTCCACAAGACGTTCAAGTAATCTCATTCCGCAGTGTTGAACCTTATTGCAATCATTGTTGGCTCACGTAAGTGTAGCCTATGCGATCGTAACTTTGTCTGTCTGTGCGTGCGTGCGTGCGTGCGTCTGTGCGTGTGTATGTCTGTGGTAGAAACTCTAACATTTGAAGACGTCACGTTACATTGACGTCACATTATGACGTAAGAGGGTCACGCGAAGGAAGTACTGAAAGTCTCGGTCATTATTATTTTGAGCGCGCCGAGACTAGTTGGCAGTCGTGTCCTTGTAAGTAGGCTACATGCAGACAGACAGATCTAGATCTAGTGTCTCGCTTTCTTGCACAGTTTCACCTATGCTCTTTCTGTGTGTGTGTGTGTGTGTGTGTGTGTGTGTGTGTGTGTGTGTGTGTGTGTGTGTGTGTGTGTGTGTGTGTGTGTGTGTGTGTGTGTGTGACGGAGTGATTGAGTTTGTGTTACTGTTTGTCGATTTCTTACGTGAGCCTTGAAGGCTTCGCCTCTTGTTATGGTGGGGATACTTCAGGATATAGACCTTTTGGGAATCTGAGCAGCTCTCACAAGATATCAGCGAGACCGGTACTACTTTCCGCCGAAAACCTCATCAGAAATGAATAAAACCCTTCCATAGACCACGTTTTGTTAACATGCTTGTTTGAAATCATAACTTACATCTGCAACGTTCTTGGCTTTATTTTTGTGTTTGTGTGAGGATTTACACAGGAGCGAAAGTCATGGAAGAGAATGAACCTTAATGCACGAGAACAGATGATGTGTGCATCACTGCTGTTTTCATAAGGCAAAAAAAAATAATAGGTGTGGTTACGGTAACATAGCCAAAAAAAATAGGGTAGGAAGGTAAGCAATCACTTTTTTTTTTTTTTTGACTTTTCTTTCTAATGTGTACAAATTAAACCTACTTGACAGGGAAATAAGTGTGCGACTCGGGCGCTTTCGCTTTCATTGCGTTTTCTGCACTGGTTTTCTTGTGTGTGTGGGGTTTTTTGGGGGACAAATGTAATAAAAAGTTATAGGGTCGGCCCCTAAAAATAGGGTAGGTCGGGTTACCGTAACCACACCTATTTTTTTTTTAGGCCTAATGATTTGAACATGGGTTTTAATAGAAAGCAAGTCGTGTGAAGCAATATAGAAGCATTTAGTCAATCTTTGGGCATCAAACTAAAAAATCAACTCTAAAAACCAGTCATCGGTCAGGCTATAGTCAGATAGTCTTGGCTAACCATACCCGAAGACCGAGACGGGTAATGCTCATCTCCACGAAGCATTCAAACATTATACTCAACCTATTTTCTTTAATTCGGAGCGTACGATCAAAATGAGCACAAAATATCTACATATTTTTGAATTCAGGAGAAGATGAGGAATACAATGCAATGATTTTTTAATCTGTAACCAGAAATTCATTATTAATGACAACTTTGATGAGCAAACTTACTCATTTTTAAGCTTCTGAGCTGAAATGCAATCCCAAAGTCCGGACTGAGTCAAATATTGCTTGACCCAAATCTTAAATGAATTTGGTTGAAAAATGAGGGAGTGACAGTTCTGCCTCAGCTACATGTATGACTAAAAGCCGGATATGATGTCATCAAAGATATGTATCGAAACATTGAAAAAACATCTGGGGATATCATACCCAGGAACTCTCATGTCAAATTTCAAAGATCAGTCCTGTAGTTTTCTCTGAATCGCTCTACAAATATACACACACAAACCTTGACTAAATGTAAAAAAAAGAATCTCTTGTTTGATCATTGATGTAAGCTTATAATCCCTTTGCGTGTGCGCATGTATGTATCAATGTGAGCGTTTGTGTTGGTATGCTGGTGTGTCGTTGTGCGGCTTGTCCGATGGTGGCTTGGGCAGGTGTAATCATGTAGTAATGATGCAAAAGGAGGGTGTCTGTGCTGGTATGCTGGTGTGTCGTTGTGCGGCTTGTCCGATGGTGGCTTGGGCAGGTGTAATCATGTAGTAATGATGCAAAGGGAGGGTGTCTGTGTTGGTATGCTGGTGTGTCATTGTGCGGCTTGTCCGATGGTGGCTTGGGCAGGTGTAATCATGTAGTAATGATGCAAAGGGAGGGTGTCTGTGTTGGTATGCTGGTGTGTCGTTGTGCGGCTTGTCCGATGGTGGCTTGGGCAGGTGTAATCATGTAGTAATGATGCAAAGGGAGGGTGTCTCTGTTGGTATGCTGGTGTGTCGTTGTGCGGCTTGTCCGATGGTGGCTTGGGCGGGTGTAATCATGTAGTAATGATGCAAAGGGAGGGTGTCTGTGTTGGTATGCTGGAGTGTCGTTGTGTAGCTTGTCCGATGGTGGCTTGGGCAGGTGTAATCATGTAGTAATGATGCAAAGGGAGGGTGTCTGTGAGGGATTGCTGTCATTGTTTACTGTTGAGAAAAATGCGGATGGATACAATTACGTTTGTGAGTGTGTGTGCATGCTTACTGACAAAACTGACATGTACACGCAGCAACTAATCATTTGACGTCATCTGTTCTTGCACCTTAGAGTAACTAGAGTTCACTCCCATGCATTTAAATCGATGCTTGGACTTCATCGTAAATCAGACAACACAAAAATAAGGGTGCAAACAGCATAAATCAGACATGAGTTAAAAAAAAACATGGCAAAAGTAATAGAAATGAAAGGTAATGTGGTGAAGTTCACCAATACCAAATGAAAGATAGAATAGAAGCCATCACCAACATTCATAGGAGGACAAAAGTCTTGATTTTGCTATCTCAATTTTCACCCAACCTACTCATGATCACGATGCCACAGGTGTGTGTATATGAAGAGAAAGTATCTGAAATGAGGACGACCGGATGGGTTGTTTGTCACAATAATTTAAAGGATCTACACAATTTATTTTGTAGCCCTAACACTAGTAACAGGCTGACAACCAAAACATTCTGAACGAGAGCCAATTTATCTAGGAACAGTGTGTGTGTGGACAAACTTGCGGGGAAGCACACACACACAAAAACAAAAAAACACGACCCACACACAACCCAATGAATTGTGCATCGCACGGAGCAATGCTGCACGTAATACTTACAGGTGAGTGCCCTGTCAGCCGTGCAGAGGACGAGGAACGGAATGATAAGGCGGCCTGTTTAGCTCACGCTATCGCATCTCCATGCACAGTGCCGCTTCCTGTCTGCTATCACTTCCGGGTCATTTGCCCCGGCAAGGTCAAACTTAGACTGACAGAGCTCGAGACTGTGGAGAGAGAGGGGTATCTATGGTTAATAACAGTAACTGTGGTAAAACTATACTGATCTATTCTCACTATTCCATGCCTAAACGATTGAGCTTTTAAAAAGCAACTGATTGAGAAATGATTAACCTCCACAACCGACTAAGCCATCAGGAATCCAGAACGTGGGTGGTATCCTCAATGCCTCAGCGGTACCGAAGCCTGGGATTTGCCGCGGTGAAAGGTGCAAGTCTCGGCAAGATAGCACCAGAGACTGTAGTGCCGAGTACACCGCAGACTCTACAGGCAGATGGGCATTATTATTTGCGACAAGACCACTTTCAAGTTTTAGTCCCACCCCCTTCTTCCCCCGGCCCTACTGCGGACACTGACACACTGACTAAGAGAAGAAACAGCTGTCTTGGTCCTATTTCGGGCACTCATAAAAAAAATGTAAAAAACTCCAATAAAAACCCTAGGCAGATTCGTTTCGGTATACATGTTTGTGGTGAGGCCGTTTTAGTCAGTCAGCAAAAAAATGTATAATGCCAGACGTGAATAATTCCCCACAACTTACTCAATAAACATGCAGCCTAATCGGTTTCGCTGACCGTGTGTTACACGGAGTGTCCGCTAATCAATACGAGTCAGTGATTGTTACCCAGCGCTCTTGTTTCGTTATAGGTTGCCGGCCTCCAGTGTCTGTTTGTTTGTTTTTGTTTGTTTGTTTGTCCGCACTTAAATCTCTGGAGTGTATGCGTCGATGATTGAGCTGAAATAATTTGGTGTGTACGGCGGCGGCCGCGGCTTGGAAGTGGCACCATGGCACAGGCATGGTCTTAGCTCGCAGCAACAGAAAAATTAGTTCCTACCTCAGTGCAGCGTCGGAAAGAGCCTGAGATAGGCCAATCTAGTCATACGACACGGTCTATTGTGTAACAGGTACGTTCCCCTAGCAAAGTTAACTATGAAAAAGGCCCAGATAAAAAAAAAACCAGCAACAAAAAACTAGTGACGAATAAATTAGTTACATTAGCACCTTATGACACCCTTTCGGCACTTCCGAAAGAAAAAAGATGCTAAATAGACAGGTGTAAATAGGTGCATAACAGTTGCTTTCAAGGTGCGTATTAGGTGCCTTTGATTTGTCCTTCACATGTTTTGGAATTCATACCATAACGGACCTGTCAATCGCGGGAACCTTGCTTTTGGTGTATATGATTTTTTTGGGTGTCAGTGTTGTAGACTGGTCAGTTCGACTCTAAAAACACTACCTCATATCATATGAAGTAAAATCATTCTGTTTGCTGAACGTGACTTGTAGGGAAATGAATGGACTTTTCCAATAAACGGCCTCATCATACAGATCTGCACTCAAACGCATCTGCCTAGTTTTAGTCAAAGAACCCACGCTCTATTAACGTAGGGCATAATTTCTACTAGTATAACACAAACCAATTTTTGGAATAAGTTCTGCTGCGGAAGGAACGGGGATGTCCTGATTCCGTTTAAGTTCAGCACTTCTTTTCTCAGCGTAACTGCCATGGTCCACATTAAGAGCCGGTCCATATAACTAAAGGACGCTTCCCTTACCGAATCTTATTACAAAAGCTTCACGGTTACCAAGAAGGACGACGAATGAACTCGAACGTACTGACAGCAACACACGCAAATTCGTTTGCTGGTCAGTCACTTATAAAAGGCAATATAATAGGTTTTATTTCTAAGGCTGCCACTATACAGAAGTTCGTAGAAGTCAAGCCAGAATTCAAGCGGCCTTTCTCACGACCTTGGCTTTATTGATGGGTGAATTCCTGGTACAGTCGGCTCAGTTCTATCGATTTCTGAGTACATCTGATGTGATACCAAACGGCTCCTTAGCACGGTAATTATAAAACCAAATGATAGCGGACGGCTCAGTCATAATAATGATAATTGCCTTACAAATGTCGTTCTTCATCATGGAAGGCGCTACGCATTTTGTTTGTGACTAAATACAGAGTCAATCGCTGTACAATGAAATGAAATGAAATGAAATCAAATATAAGAATAATACACAGAGACAAACATGATAGCACACAGTGACAGTGTTCACATTCAGGGCGGCGGTCTGCAAGTCCGTGTGCTGCTTTCGAGCTCAGTACCTTGTTTTCAAAGGCACGGGGGATAACCGGTCAAAGGCCGAGCGGAAGCCGAAGGCGGCGCCTGACACGTGTGAGTTTTGTCTGTTTTCTAGGTACTGTTTGATTTATGTCGGGATTTAAGGTAAGCTACTGATTCAGCGATGACTTTCTTTCTTTCTTCATTTGGTGTTTAACGTCGTTTTCAACCACGAAGGCTATATCGCGACGGGGAAAGGTGGGGGGGGGGGGGGGGGGGGGGGAGATAGGATAGAGCCACTTGTTAATTGTTTTTTTGTTCACAAAAGCACTAATCAAAAAATTCAGCGATGACTAAATTTGTTTCTCGATGCATAAAAAGTCAGGGAGCGATTGATACTATTTTTCCCGTAAATAGTCTTCAAAGCTGAAAATGTCGGCGATCGAGCACCGGAAATGGCTGTTCGATGGGTTTTGCAAGTAGAAATGTGCTTTATTTCACCAAATCAGCTCGTATTTGGTATGGGTACGGGATTCTAGAGGAAGAAGGAGTCATAAGAGGTGCAAAGAAGTGCTATTTGGGAGTAGAATAAATCTTCCGAGCCAGTAGACAAGAGAAGGTCATATTTGAGAGACGCGCGTAGGCGGAGCTTTCCGACAAGCGAATGATACAGCAGATTAATCATTCGTTTTGATCAGAAACATAGTCTCTAGTTTTTATCAATGAGTTTTTTTAATTAAAACAATCACGAGAACTCTCTCGCTTAGCCTAATGGCTGTTCGATGGGTTTCGCAAGTAGAAATGTGCTTTATTTCACAAAATCAGCTCGTATTTGACATCGGTTTGGTATTCTAATCCTACGGCGAACTGGATAGCAGACGCGGCACGTGTGAACGAAATGTCAGAAAAGCGTACATCTGTACAGTGCAGCAAAACGGTTCTGTGCATCATTGTCAATGTAAATAGTGATCAACTTTGAAGCACACGTACCCTGTTGCCCTTAGATAACGGCACACACACTAAGCCAAATAGCTGTCTCTCGTGTACACCCACACACACACACGCACGCACATACACACCCATACATACACACCCACACACACTCATTCTAATGGGTTTGGAGCATCTGTTTATACAGATGCAGTCTGAAGACGAAGAAATGGTTCTTGTGGCAGAGGAGGTGGAGGAAGAAGTAGATGGACCTGTGCCAGGTCCATCCGGATCCGCTGCTCCGGCCATATGCCACCATTGTGGCAAATCGTTCGCCTATGGCAAAAATCTGAAGAGACATATAAGGCAAGTGCACTACCAAGGTGAACCCGTGGTGTGTACAGAACCAGGGTGCCTTAAAACGTTCAAACGACCAAAGTTGCTTGAAATACACCACAAGAACAAACACTCAGATGAAAGGCCTTTTGAGTGCCACAAATGTGCAAAGAAGTTTGCAATACAAAAAATGTTAACACAGCACTCCCATTCATGTGGTGTCCAAAAACCATATGGGTGCAACTTGTGCTTCCACATTGATAATTTATGACATGTATAAATATCAATGTGGAATTACCTATATAAACGCACAACTATGACTATTTCTAACGTTTGAGGCTGTTATGCAATCAGGAAAATTATCCAAAAGGAATATTTACTTCTATAACTGTAACAGAAAGGATCTAATTCAACCCACAAAAGTGTTGTTGTTTTTTCAAACATGTAGGTCCACTTCTTGTGGGCGTCAGGTTTGCCTGACTACAGAGAATGCACCAGGGTGTATTTGCCGGTGGTTTTTTCGGATCTTGCTCCTTGTAAAAACCATTTTTCTGCATGATCTAAAAACAAACAGAAACGGCTACAGGAAATGCACATACATTTGCAGTATATTATCACAGATATTTGTAACTTCTGGAGATTTGAGTAAATGTATAATATGTGGATATTACTAAGACTCACAGGTATATTACAATTGCTTGTCTGAACATGTGCTTGTATAAGACATCAATGAAATGAGTAATTTTACTTTTGGTGCTATTATATGCTGCCATAGATCACTTTGGAGAGTTTCCTCTTTAGTCGGCTGGCCGGCAAAGTTACCAGCGGCAGAGTCCGCGGCTGCCCTCTCACCCTTTCTTTCAAGGCGTACAAATCCTTGCCGTGGCACACCCCTTCCCCTCCCCGGTGAGTAGACATGAAGGGGCATCCGCTAATAGCTCCCCCACCCCCTCCCCAAACCCGGGCAGAGACACAGAGCGCAAAACTACGCTTCCCGGCAACAACTGCTGCTTCCACCCCCCCCCCCCCCCCCCCCAAACTACGGTCGATGCATCCCCGCGATCGAATCAGACATCAAATGGCACCGTCATCAGCTGCCCTTGCGCTAACTCACCCCCCCCCCCCCCCCCGGTACCATGTGTTATCAACAGTTTTCTATTATTTCAAAGGCCAAAAAGAATCTATGAGAGAGAGAGAACTTTATCTTACAAGGATAAAGATTTAAGGGTAAGCGAGAGAGTTCTCGTGATTGTTTTAATTAAAAAACTCATTCATAAAAACTAGAGACTATGTTTCTGATCAAAACGAATGATTAATCTGCTGTATCATTCGCTTGTCGGAAAGATCGGCCTACGCGCATCTCTCAAATATGACCTTCTCTTGTCTACTGGCTCGGAAGATTTATTCTACTCCCAAATAGCACTTCTTTGCACCTCTTATGACCATGGGTGCAACTGCTGGAAAATGAAAAAACTGAAAAGGTTGTGGTCCAGGGGCAGAGGCCGTCAAGGTCCCGGCGGGGTGCAGGGGCAGCGCCCTTGCTGGGGGGTCCAGGGGGGCAGCGCCCCCCACCCAAAAACAAATTTTTGCATTTCAGGGAGGATTTGAATGGCCTCTTTTGACTCTAAATCTATTTCAGAACAAACAGGCTTTGCGGATATGCATAATATGAACAATCTTGTAAACCTGAAGGTATTTGTAACCACCCAGCCGAAAATGAATTTTAGCATTTTAAGAGGGGCTATTTGAGCCTCTCCTGGTTTTAAAACTGAGAACAGCAACAACAACAAAATTTGCGGGAGTGGGGGGGGGGGGGGGATGCACAACATCAAAAACCTCTATACTTGAAGGTGTTTTGTTGCATCACTCTTGCTAGAGGGTCTACAAAAAACAAGGTCAACACATTTGAAGAAGGGTTTTAGAAGCCTCTCCTTGCTAACAAACTTAAAATTGGAGGTGCCCAAATTAAAAAACTTGTAAACTTGAAGGTGACTGATTTTATCACCTAGTTTTGTCTTTGATTTAAAAAATGTTTACTGAATTAAAGGAAAATTACCATGCTAACAAAAAGTTTTCACAAACACAGGAAATTACAGTCACCTCCCTTGTATTACAACTTCTTTACTTGAAGCTTATGAATTTATCATTGCAGGAGGTAAATTCTCAAATAATTGTTGAACCATAGCTTCAACCAAATGAGAAACAAGTTTCAAGTCACTGAGTTTGTTTCAATCGAATACTTTCAAAAGGGCTAACTGCTCAGGTTAAAAAGAAGAAGTTTTAGACAAAAACAGAAACCTCCAGAGTTACATCCCTTGCCATGCACATGCAATCTTCTGATGCTACTTTTTCATTTTAGGAGTTAAATTCGCAAATGCATAGATTGTTGAATCATAGCTTGAATTAAAAGAGAAATAAGTTTCAAGCAAGCTTGTTTTAGTTGCCAACTTTCTCCAGGACTCAATGTATCTGAAGCAAAATACCACTGGTTCATAGATCAGGAATGCAAATTTTCTCTACCACTGAAGGTCTCTGAATCCCTGAAAGTGGGGTATATAAGGAAGGCTAAATACACAGCACTTAAGACATGACATCCCCCTCTTGGCACCTTTACACAACCGTCCCTATCAGGCATGGTCAAAGGTGGCTGACCTCCCAAACACAATGGCCTTGCTAAAAAAACGGATTTTCAATCTGCAGCCTCCTGAGAAAAACGGAAATTCCGTCCTAGACGGAAGAGTTGCACCCATGCATTATGACTCCTTCGTCCTCTAGAATCCCGTACCCATACCAAATACGAGCTGATTTGGTGAAATAAAGCATAGTTCTACTTGCAAAACCCATCGAACAGCCATTTCCGGTGCTCGATCGCCGACATTTTCAGCTTTGAAGGCTATTTACGGGCAAATATCAATCGCTCCCTGACTTTTTATACACCGAGAAACACATTGAGTCATCGCTGAATCAGTAGCTTACCTTAAATCCTGACATAAATCAAACAATACCTAGAAAACAGACAAAACTTGCCTTCAGACGTGTCAGGCGCCGCCTTCGGCTTCCGCTCGGCCTTTGACCGGTTATCCCCCGTGAAAGGGGAGAAATAACAGCACTGACACGCACGCAGGCACGCACATCGCGCGCGCGTACACACACACACACGCACCCACGCACGCACGCAAGCCGCTGGACACACACGCACGCACGCACGCACATACACACACACACACACACTGACACACACCGCCGCACTTGAAGTCCATTTTTGCTTCGTTTTTCTGTTTTGCATGTTAGTCCAATCTCGAGACCGATAGATCAAATTTCTTGTGAATGTTTCGATTTCTCTTTAAAGCGACAGTGCTTCTGGCATTTCCCTGCACAGATCCTCTCGGGCTTTCAGTCACGCTTCTGTCGTCTGTCCACTTACACAATTGACAAGTTTCATGGAAACTTTTGCCGGCAATGAATCAAACTCTGCAATTTGACAACGAATTGAATTATCCTTGTCCAGGCAAAGCATCAGATCGTGATCACAGGAAATATTAATTCCAGAGAGATACGAACGGTCATACTGCATCAGTGGACTGAACTTTCGTTTGGCTGGCAACACTACCCGCTGTGTGAAGGTTTTGACTGTTTATATCCTCACCAGCGAAAAAAACACACACATAGTTGCTTCAATAATGCTCTGCATCTTTAAATAAAACGTTCCAAAAACGAACCCAAACCTTTGTATATCATTCTAAATTTGTAGTTCTGATTTCAAGTATCACGTAGGCTATGATTCAGCCTTTTAAATGAGAAAGGGTGCATTTGTGTGTGTGTGTGTGTGTGTGTGTGTGTGTGTGTGTGTGTGTGTGTGTGTGTGTGTGTGTGTGTGTGTGTGTGTGTGTTTGGAGAAAGAAACAAAGAAACAACAACGTTTTGTTAAATTGATTCTTTGTTTCTTTCTTTGACTGTCAGCAGACACACACACACACACGCACATATACACACAGACGGAGACAGACAGGCATATCATACATACAGTCAAACAGACAGATAGACACTCAGACAGGCAGACAGACAGACAAACACTGAGACCTTTTATATTATTCGACTCACTTCTGCTTTCTTGCACACATACAGACAGAAGTGCACGCTACTTGCCATTTTTTTCCTCCAGCACTTTCTGTCTGTCAATAACTTCTGAGTTTTTTCAGCAAACGTCAAGTGTTTTCCGTTGCACTGATCTGACATTTTGAACTGGTTCACTTCAGATCTGATTTCAAACTCTTTCCTGATTTCGCGACGTTCTCATTCGTTAATTTGGCCGGAAATCCTTGGGCGGTGCTCCCGCCAAACTGGAATCGCCTCGATCTTCATTGTAGCGTTATTTTGCATATCAGTTCCTACAACCTTTGACATGTTCTCATCCTTATTTCAATGATTTAAGGCCCATGACCGCTTACCAGATCCACTTCATCGGTTGGCTGTAGTTGGTCAAAATTACTGATGATAGAAATGGTGTTTGAATGCAACGAAGTAGAATACTGAAAGATTACAAGAAATTCCTCCGAGGTAGGAAAAACACCCCCGTCAAAGGGAAATAACCTTCTCAGTTGGTGGCAGTGACTGAGTGAGAATGGTTATTTCCCTTTGACCATTAATATGTCCCTCTATAAGTCCTTGTATAATTTTAATCCACCAATAACTCCCTAACCGTGTGTTTGACTGGTCCCAATTTTTGTAAGGACCGTCTCAGGAATGTATAGAACCTGTTCACCAAGTTTGGTGACGATCGGTCCGTTCATTCTTGAGATCTATATGCGAACACAAACAAACAAACAAACAAACAAACAAACACATCGACCGAAACCTATACACACCCCTATACCGGGGGTGTAAAAAAGCTTTCAACTCCAAGCCAGTCGACCATGCACAGGGCTCCAAGCCAGTCGACCATGCACAGGGCTCCAAGCCAGTCGACCAAGCACAGGGCTCCAAGCCAGTCGACCATGCACAGGGCTCCAAGCCAGTCGACCATGCACAGGGCTCCAAGCCAGTCGACCAAGCACAGGGCTCCAAGCCAGTCGACCATGCACAGGGCTCCAAGCCAGTCGACCAAGCACAGGGCTCCAAGCCAGTCGACCATGCACAGGGCTCCAAGCCAGTCGACCATGCACAGGGCTCCAAGCCAGTCGACCATGCACAGGGCTCCAAGCCAGTCGACCAAGCACAGGGCTCCAAGCCAGTCGACCATGCACAGGGCTCCAAGCCAGTCGACCAAGCACAGGGCTCCAAGCCAGTCGACCATGCACAGGGCTCCAAGCCAGTCGACCAAGCACAGGGCTCCAAGCCAGTCGACCATGCACAGGGCTCCAAGCCAGTGGACCATGCACAGGGCTCCAAGCCAGTCGACCATGCACAGGACTCCAAGCCAGTCGACCTGTCACCATGCACAGGGCTCCAAGCCAGTGGACCATGCACAGGGCTCCAAGCCAGTCGACCATGCACAGGGCTCCAAGCCAGTCGACCATGCACAGAGCTCCAAGCCAGTCGACCTGTCACCATGCACAGGGCTCCAAGCCAGTGGACCATGCACAGGGCTCCAAGCCAGTGGACCATGCACAGGGCTCCAAGCCAGTGGACCATGCACAGGGCTCCAAGCCAGTCGACCATGCACAGGACTCCAAGCCAGTCGACCTGTCACCATGCACAGGGCTCCAAGTCAGTGGACCATGCACAGGGCTCCAAGCCAGTGGACCATTCACAGGGCTCCAAGCCAGTCGACCATGCACAGGGCACCAAGCCAGTCGACCTGTCACCAAGCACAGGGCTCCTAGCCAGTGGACCTGTCATCATGCACAGGGCTCCAAGCCAGTCGACCTGTCACCATGCACAGGGCTCCAAGCCAGTGGACCTGTCACCATGCACAGGGCTCCAAGCCAGTCGACCTGTCACCATGCACAGGGCTCCAAGCCAGTGGACCTGTCACCATGCACAGGGCTCCAAGCGAGTGGACCTGTCACCTTGCACAGGGCTCCAAGCCAGTGGACCTGTCACCATGCACAGGGCACCAAGCCAGTGGACCTGTCACCATGCACAGGACTCCAAGCCAGTCGACCTGTCACCATGCACAGGGCACCAAGTCAGTCGACCTGTCACCAAGCACAGGGCTCCTAGCCAGAGGACCTGTCACCATGCACAGGGCACCAAGCGAGTCGACCTGTCACCAAGCACAGGGCTCCAAGCCAGTGGACCTGTCACCATGCACAGGGCTCCAAGCCAGTGGACCTGTCACCATGCACAGGGCACCAAGCCAGTCGACCTGTCACCAAGCACAGGGCTCCAAACCAGTGGACCTGTCACCATGCACAGGGCACCAAGCCAGTCGACCTGTCACCAAGCACAGGGCTCCTAGCCAGTGGACCTGTCACCATGCACAGGGCTCCAAGCCAGTCGGCCTGTCACCACGCACAGGGCTCCAAACCAGTCGACCAGTCACCAAGCACAGGGCTCCAAGCCAGTCGGCCTGTCACCATGCACAGGGCTCCAAGCCAGTCGACCTGTCACCATGCACAGGGCTCCAAGCCAGTCGACCTGTCACCATGCACAGGGCACCAAGCCAGTCGACCTGTCACCAAGCACAGGGCTCCTAGCCAGTGGACCTGTCACCATGCACAGGGCTCCAAGCCAGTCGGCCTGTCACCACGCACAAGGCTCCAAGCCAGTCGACCTGTCACCATGCACAGGGCTCCAAGCCAGTGGACCTGTCACCATGCACAGGGCTCCAAGCCAGTCGACCTGTCACCATGCACAGGGCTCCAAGCCAGTCGACCTGTCACCATGCACAGGGCTCCAAACCAGTCGACCTGTCACCATGCACAGGGCTCCAAGCCAGTGGACCTGTCACCATGCACAGGGCTCCAAGCCAATCGGCCTGTCACCATGCACAGGGCTCCAAGCCAGTCGACCTGTTACCATGCACAGGGCTCCAAGCCAGTCGACCTGTCACCATGCACAGGGCTCCAAGCCAGTGGACCTGTCACCATGCACAGGGCTCCAAGCCAGTGGACCTGTCACCATGCACAAGGCTCCAAGCCAGTCGGCCTGTCACCATGCACAGGGCTCCAAGCCAGTCGACCTGTCACCATGCACAGGGCTCCAAGCCAGTCGACCTGTCACCATGCACAGGGCTCCAAGCCAGTCGACCTGTCACCATGCACAGGGCTCCAAGCCAGTCGACCTGTCACCATGCACAGGGCTCCAAGCCAGTCGACCATGCACAGGGCTCCAAGCCAGTCGACCTGTCACCATGCACAGGGCTCCAAGCCAGTCGACCTGTCACCATGCACAGGGCTCCAAGCCAGTCGACCATGCACAGGGCTCCAAGCCAGTCGACCTGTCACCATGCACAGGGCTCCAAGCCAGTCGACCTGTCACCATGCACAGGGCTCCAAGCCAGTCGGCCTGTCACCATGCACAAGGCTCCAAGCCAGTCGACCTGTCACCATGCACAGGGCTCCAAGCCAGTCGGCCTGTCACCATGCACAAGGCTCCAAGCCAGTCGGCCTGTCACCATGCACAGGGCTCCAAGCCAGTCGACCTGTCACCATGCACAGGGCTCCAAGCCAGTCGGCCTGTCACCATGCACAAGGCTCCAAGCCAGTCGACCTGTCACCATGCACAAGGCTCCAAGCCCGTCGACCTGTCACCATGCACAAGGCTCCAAGCCAGTCGACCTGTCACCATGCACAAGGCTCCAAGCCAGTCGACCTGTCACCATGCACAAGGCTCCAAGCCAGTCGACCTGTCACCATGCACAAGGCTCCAAGCCAGTCGACCTGTCACCATGCACAAGGCTCCAAGCCAGTCGACCTGTCACCATGCACAAGGCTCCAAGCCAGTCGACCTGCAACCATGCACAGGGCTCCAAACCAGTCGACCTGCAACCATGCACAGGGCTCCAAACCAGTCGACCTGTCACCATGCACAGGGCTCCAAGCCAGTCGACCTGTCACCATGCACAGGGCTCCAAGCCAGTCGACCTGTCACCAAGCACAGGGCTCCAAGCCAGTCGACCTGTCACCATGCACAGGGCTCCAAGCCAGTCGACCTGTCACCATGCACAGGGCTCCAAGCCAGTCGACCTGTCACCATGCACAGGGCTCAAAGCCAGTCGACCTGTCACCATGCACAGGGCTCCAAGCCAGTCGACCTGTCACCATGCACAGGGCTCCAAGCCAGTCGACCTGTCACCATGCACAGGGCTCCAAGCCAGTCGATCTGTCACCATGCACAGGGCTCCAAGCCAGTCGACCTGTCACCAAGCACAGGGCTCCAAGCCAGTCGACCTGTCACCAAGCACAGGGCTCCAAGCCAGTCGACCTGTCACCATGCACAGGGCTCCAAGCCAGTCGACCTGTCACCATGCACAGGGCTCCAAGCCAGTCGACCTGTCACCATGCACAGGGCTCCAAGCCAGTCGACCTGTCACCATGCACAGGGCTCCAAGCCAGTCGACCATGCACAGGGCTCCAAGCCAGTCGACCAAGCACAGGGCTCCAAGCCAGTCGACCAAGCACAGGGCTCCAAGCCAGTCGACCATGCACAGGGCTCCAAGCCAGTCGACCAAGCACAGGGCTCCAAGCCAGTCGACCAAGCACAGGGCTCCAAGCCAGTCGACCAAGCACAGGGCTCCAAGCCAGTCGACCTGTCACCATGCACAGGGCTCCAAGCCAGTCGACCTGTCACCATGCACAGGGCTCCAAGCCAGTCGACCTGTCACCATGCACAGGGCTCCAAGCCAGTCGACCTGTCACCATGCACAGGGCTCCCCATTGTGCGCGTCCCTGCGTCCAATACGCAATAGAAGCTGAAAACACGTAGGCTACATGTACTAGAAATGTATGGAGGGGGTCCCAGGACGCACTAAACTTATAAAGAGCGGGTACCGGGACGCAGATACTTTCTCCTCCTGCAATCGTCTGTTATTGTACACAGTACACTGTGCGTGACACAATGTGTTATAAGTACACCGGGACTTCTCGGCTTTCTGGACCATTGGGACCTTTTAACATTTTGCAGTGGGAGTCCATGGACCATCTAAAAGTTGAAAGTGGGGGTCCCGGGACCCTCTAAAAGTTGAAAGTGGGGGTCCCGGGACCCTCTAAAAGTTGAAAGTGGGGGTCCCGGGACCCTCTAAAAGTTGAAAGTGGAGAAAAAGACAGAAAAAGACCAAACAACAACAACAACAACAACAACAACAACAACAGGCAAATAACAAACCGGGGGGGGGGGGGGGTAAAGAGAGAGAGAGAGAGAGAGAGAGCCAGTGAGAGAAAGAGACAGACAAAGAGAGAGAGAAACTGACAGAGAGAGAGAAAGAGAGAGAGCCAGTGAGAGAGACAGACAGACACAGACAGAGACACAGACAGAGACAGAGAGAGAGAGAGAGAGAGAGAGAGAGAGAGAGAGAGAGAGAGAGAGAGAGAGATGACAAAATTTAAGTGACCATCTGCTGTCAAGTACATTATTTCTCTTCATCTCAGTTTTAAAGTGTGTCAAGTGTGTCTGATCAGCTTAGATACTATAGCACTGTTCCGGCCCCTACTGAATGCAATCTATGAGCATGTACTTCCTTTTCGTCATAAAAGCCGTGCAAGTGCCCGGATGCAGTTTGGACCGAACGTAAGACTGATGTAGTCGTGATTTTCTATTAAAAAAAACGGAGGGCGTGTCAGGAATTATACATGTATTAGCCTATTATATGTGAACCTCTGCATCTTATGTGTTTTTGTCTTAACGTTGAATGTCCTAATAATTCTTATTAAATGTTTAAGTCATAATCGTTTACAACAAGGCAGGATGTGTCCCAAAAAAATGTCCATTTTTATTTCAATGGATCATTTTGATGGACAATAAAGTGTTGTTATTGTTATTGTTTTTGAAACGTGTTCTGAAAGCATTTTTCGAATACAGAGTCCCGCAAACAGCTTACCATAACTGAAAAGCTGAAGTTGTTATGAAAGTTGTAATGAATTACACCGTCTTTGTGATTGCGATTAGCTGATGTCTAACTCAGCCTGACGGCTTCGTTAGACAATCAACGTAATCTCGTGTGGAAGAAAACGTCTGTCACACGACCAAGTCTGAATATATATAGGTTACACACTCCGAGTTCTGATTATCTTGCATATTTTCCCGAGGGTCGATTTTCATGTATTACCGAGCCTTTGGCGAGGGTCGATTTTCATGTATTACCGAGCCTTTGGCGAGGGTCGATTTTCATGTATTACCGAGCCTTTGGCGAGGGTCGATTTTCATGTATTACCGAGCCTTTGGCGAGGGTCGATTTTCATGTATTACAGAGCCTTTGGCGAGGGTCGATTTTCATGTATTACCGAGCCTTTGGCGAGGGTCGATTTTCATGTATTACCGAGCCTTTGGCGAGGGTCGATTTTCATGTATTACCGAGCCTTTGGCGAGGGTCGATTTTCATGTATTACAGAGCCTTTGGCGAGGTAATACATGAAAATCGACCCGAGGGAAAATATGCAAGATATTCAGGACGAGGTGTGTAAGCTATTTATCCAATTACTCCGACGTTTTCATTAAAAACACTTACTTTTTCCACTAAAACCTGCCCGTGCCTGTTTTCAGCTTGTCAAAAGCCTCCGCAGTCGAAATTCATGTCAATGAATTCATGCGCAAAGCTAGTTCCCATTTGTCAGCATAATGGACGGCGTCATTCGACTTGTATGTGGACATTCAGTCATTCATATTGCTTATAAAAAGGTCTGCTATCTGCTTTTACATTTTGAAAGTCATTTTAAAATATCCCTGTGTATATTTGACATCGGCTTTCGTTATAATTCGGCATACCGGGTTTATATGTTTACCAGAATTGCGCACGATAATGGCAGCGCAACAAATTCAGTTCGGGGCGTGCTGGTTTGATCGTTGACCCAAGTCAGTTCGCATGCAGTGTTACTGTTTGTCAGTCGGGGATAGAAATGTTGGCTGTCATCGCGCTGTTCTGTTTTGGTTTTCACACGTGGATCACTTACACATTCAGTCGTCGGGTTTAGGTGAGCCAAAGCTTCAATACTTCGCCTGTTGTAGACGTTAAGCAATAAAGCTTGGAAGTTGTATGTCGGCACTGAGAGTCGGTCGCGGTACATCGCTTTCTACTTTGTCCCGGTCTTGAGTTTGAACACCTAAGGTTGGATACATCTAACACCTCACATCCTCTTCTCTTCCCCATAATATCTATATCTTAAGTGTATCTCCAACTTCTTTTCGTCTTCTTCTTTTCATTTTGGTGCCACTCCCTCATTTGTCGCTGAACCCCGCAGTTGACTCGACTCGGATTCACACAAGCCGGTGTAACACGAGAAAATTACTCCCACGTACATATCTATACGTAATATGGACTTTGACACCACAAAATATTTCAGTCCGTATGTTGAAAAAAGTAGTCCATCTGTAAACTCTGAATATGCAGATGACCTCTATAAATTATTCAATTGTACTCTGAAATCAAAGACAATGACCAATGACAGTTGAGATCGAAACTCGGTTGTGATGGGATATCCATATGGTTGTGATGGAATATTCAGAATAATCACCTCTTCAGCTAACAGAGACAAAGAGGCAGGTCATGGGATAAATCAGAGATACTGTAGATCTCTGGATAAATAGCTATTCTGATAGACACGTGGGGGAATTCGGGTGCTGTGATTGGATGGTCTCACACATCGAAATTGGTAATTTTTTGCCGATATCCAAACAATATCGGCAATAACAGCATGGTTCCGGTTTCTTCCCCGTGTATAAAGTTCACGCATACCTCGCCAGGTTTGTTTCTGTGACTAGTCGACAGACGATGCCATTTGCTTTGTGTGTGTGTTTTTTTGTTGCTTACTGTACATGACATACATTACGTGTAAAATCCAGTTCTTTAACAGGCAACAAACCTTGCCAAGTTTAAGAAGCTGCAATCTGAAGCGACCTATCTCTGATTCTGGCAGACAATCTTTCAAATGTTTAACACAAAATCAGCAAACTCTCCTGTCACATAGAACGTCCATTGTTGAAATGAAGTTACTGGTCTGAAACATTTAGTCGTTTCTTCTGAGACAATCCTTGTTCTCTTATCATCTACAGATTTACCGCAGTCTTCCTCACGCGAATCCCCAACAGAAGTCAGACTTTCGAACATGATACGTCATGACGTCAAATGATTCCTAGCATATTGACGTAATGCTAAACATCCCGGTTATCTCTAATCTTCTCCGTAATACATGTCCGTGGGTTTTCAATGTTCGGTGATTTCCGTGGATACATGCGCAAAGGAATATGGGCGCACTATCAGTAACCGTCGTCTGCAATCACATGAACGACATGGACCATTCTGGTAGTTGTTGCTGACAAAAACATGATTTTAACACAGACCATAATGTCAGAATAGCTATATAAACGCTATTGTCTTCGACTCGTCGGCATTATACTTGTCTCGTCTAAATATCGGACCCTATTGCTACGCTGAAAACACAATAGCTGCTAATAGTAGGCCTAAATGCGCGGTTTCTACCACTCAGGAAAATCAGTCCACTACGCACACAAACACTTCTATTGCGGGTTATTAGTGAAATGAATACATGTACCCACGCAAAGGTTTGGTAAACAAGTAAAAAAACATAAAGGACCCTGTGAACACACACTAGTCAAATAGGTTCTAAAACATCAAGCAAAACAAATCAAAGGTCGGAAACTGTTTAGTAGAAAAACAAACTCAACAAAACTCCAAAATAAAGCAATTGGTGGGACCTAAAATAAATGAAACGCAAACAGAATGGGAATTGCAAGCAAACAGACGACTAGGGCGAAGGGACGCAGACTACAGGGACAATCAATACACGGGTTGTTCTATAGACATTATAATCTGAAGGACTGTCACTCCAGATATATGTCATTCTTACAAAGCAGAGTAGTTTTTCTCATTTACACTCAAGGTTTTCAAATAAAAACTAATTTCAAATCTACCTGAAACGTTTTCAGTGTATTTTAGAATTGACCCGTTCTAACAGCTTGTATACTGAAATCCGAATTCATGGTCATGTAACATATCATTTACATGCTGAATTGATTTCTGGTGCACTGCATGGTGTTGAGTTTCCTCGTTACCGTTCCCACTTTGTCATATTTTCTATGCCAGCTAGGGCATACACGCACACACAAACGCACGCACACACACACATGCCGGCACATACGCACGCACGGCGCACACTCTTACTAGCACGCGCACGCACACACACACCAGGGGCGGAGCACGCACGCACACATACACACACATATATACACACACACGCACGCACACCAGCCTGGCGGCTTACAGCCGCCTCGGTGTTGTCCTCTATCTAGATGTACTGTCGCCGCCCGTGCACTTTGTCGCCACACTCAAAAACAACATGGTGAGAGACAAGTCATGCCAACGATGATCGTACACTGTGAGTCAAGTTTCTTATGTGTGTGTGTGTGTGTGTGTGTGTGTGTGTGTGTGTGTGTGTGTGTGTGTGTGTGTGTGTGTGTGTGTGTGTGTGTGTGAGTGTGCATGTGCATGGTTTGTCATTTGTGTGTGTGTGTGTGTGTGTTTGTTTGTGTATCAGTGTGTGTGTATGTATTTGTGTGTGTGTGTGTGTGTGTGTTCGAGGGATGGTTTTACTCGCTAAATGCTTTATTTTACGTAGAGAGGCATTTTTTTTCAATTTAACTGTTCTTAACTATGATATTTTTTATTACTATAATATCTGTGTCAGTATACTCTGAAGACATCACTCTACTGTTACAGTCAAGGAGCAGAACAAAAACATGGCGTAGTTTTTGTCAATTAAGCTGTGCACATGCAGACCGTTAACGCGTCTAGTTTTACGGCCTGTGGGGATGAGCTTGCAGCAGCCCAAGCCCTGCGCTAGTTGCGCAACTTATCAGTGCCACACTTGCCTACAGTGTCAGGCTCAACGCATAACTTGTTTTAGCTGAATAATGTAGGATATCTTTAGTTGCTAGTAATAAGCGTAGTTTGTTTTTTAAACTATTTTTTTTCAAAACGGATCTTATAATTCAGTTAAATAAGCAATGACTTACACTGTCCGCTAATGAATTGTTACCCGGCAAAGCCTGAGAAGTTCAGTGTTTAGCTTAAACAATCATTATGCAAGTTAAATCAAATGATCGGATTTGAAAAGTTAATGAGACCGGAGTGTCGGCTTAACGTGGTGAAAGTTCTTGATTCGACACCGGCCACGCCTGACGATTAGATGGCTTGGTGGAGCTTTTTCACTCCGATTCGAGTCCCAGCTAGGCAAACTAATGCCGCGTAGACCTCGGTGCGCAGTAGCGTCTTAAAGGCACAGTGCAGCTCACAGCCTTCGTTTTGCTTTTTTTGCTGCAGCTGAGTGCATTTACAGTTCAAAAATCCTCATATGGTAGTAAAACAAACCCAAAACTACCCAACGACGACATCTGTGAAGCTCGACAGTCAAGTTTCTTGTTCACGCGAGTGCATAAATTAACCTAGTTATTACGTGGTGTTTGGTCGGAGTTCGATTCAACTGAGTGATTCCGGCCTCCATTTTGTTTTACACAAACTCATGATGACGTCTGACATAGTTTGCTTAGTGACGTGTCTTTTTGTGCATGATGTGGTGATCTACCTGATCTAAATTTAGATCCAAAAATAGGTCAAGGCCAGCCGGGTCCGAGTACGAAATTAATTCGTAAAAAAAATCGCAGTTCTTGACTCTTTGGGTGCAAGTCAATGAAACTTGGCAGTTCTTCTAACGGATAGCTGCCTGAGGTATGACTAAAAGCCCCAGGGGCTCCGTGCACCTGGATTTGACAAGTTCAGTACCTTTAACCCTTTTGTTTGTACACGCAATTAAAATTTAAAAAATGTGGTGTCGATTATTAAAATGTTAAGTTTAATTGGAATTTTCAGATTTTTATTGTTGTGGTGTGTAAGGTCGAGAAGTTTCCGGCCCTGACTCGCTCCACACACACACACACACAAGCACAAGCACATTTGTTTGTTTGCTTAACGCCCAGCCGACCACGAAGCGGGCCATATCAGGGCGGTGCTGCTTTGACATATAACGTACGCCACACACAAGACAGAAGTCGCAGCCGCACAGGCTTCATGTCTCACCCAGTCACATTATTCTGACACCGGACCAACCAGTCCTAGCACTAACCCCATAATGCCAGACGCCAGGCGGAGCAGCCACTAGATTGCCAATTTTAAACTGGTTCTTCACTGGTTTAGTTCATATCTACAGGGCCGTAGTCAGTATGTGTCTGTCAATAATCTCTCATCTCCTCCATCTCCTCTCTGTTTCGACGTTCCCCAGGGATCAGTTCTAGGCCCAGTTTTATTTGTACTATACACCACTCCTCTCTCTGCCGTCATCAAGCAACACGCAGTCAATCACTATATATACCTCTTTGCAGACGACACACAACTCCAACAAGCATGCAAGCCTACAGAAATCCAAGCGCTGACGCACACTCTCCAAAACTGCACTTCAGATATTAAATCATGGATGACAAACAATATGCTCAAGTTAAATGATGACAAGACTGAATTCCTTCTTTTCTCTGGATCTTCCTCTTCGACCACTTACCTTCCAGCCTCCATCACAGTAGGTTCCAGTGACATTTCTTTCTCTGATCAGTAGTGCTAGGAATCTTGGGTTCATCATGGACTCCCACCTCTCAATGAAACAACACATCAAAAAAGTCTGTCAGACATGTTACTTTGAGATTAGAATAATAGGTTCCATAAGAAAATTTCTCACTGTTGATGCCACTAAAACTCTCGTTACATCCTGCATTCTGTCCAGATTAGATTACTGTAACTCCCTTCTCATAGGCTGCCCTGACTCCACTCTCCAACCCTTGCAAAAAGTACAACACTGCTGCACGTCTCATTTTCAGAGCACAGCATCGACAACCCTGCACTCCTTCACTGGCTTCCTGTGTCTGAACGTATTAGGTATAAAGCTGCCTGCTTCTGCTACATTATCATCTCTGAATCGGCACCTGCCTATCTTTCGGAACTGGTCTCCCTCTACACTCCCTCTCGCACCCTTCGTTCTTCTGATGATGCTCGACTTCTCCGTCAAGGTCGCTTTAAATGCAAGGCTCATGGCTTCCGCACGTTTTCGTATTATGGCCCTCAGTTACGGAATTCACTTCCCTTTCAATTACTCGACGTCACTCTCCATCCATTTCATCTTTTAAGTCCAATTTGAAAACTCACTTGTTCCAACAACACTACGGATAGTTCCTTAGTATAGAGTCTGGGGATGTGAGATGTGCATGATGTGTTGTTTGAACTGATCTGACAGTGATTGTATGAATTTTGTATACATTATAAGATATTTGATGGGTCTGTCAACAAACCACCAAACATCGTTTTTGTCATCATTTTGGTAGTGAGAAAATAAGTGCACAATCAACCCAGGGAGCCATGCTTTGAAACACGGGTTCCGTGCTGATAACCACACGAGTCCCGGTGTAACACGAGAAAATTACTCCCACGAGATTTTTACTCCGGAGTAAACATTTCGTACGAAAAACTTACTCCCTTTACGAAAAAAGCACTCCCCCATTGCACGAGAAAATTACTCCCCAAGACAGGTGAGTTCCGAGTAAACATTTCGTACAAAAATGTTACTCCCCTGACGAATAAATAACGAATAAATTACTTCACCCCAACACGAGCAATTTAACTTCCCATGCCAGGTGTACGACATTTTTACTCCCTTGTCCCCCTGTTAGTCTTGGTGGTGGAAGGCGTGGAAGGATGGTAGCGCGACATTCGTGTGCGCGAGATCACTTATTGGCATTATCCCTTAGCCCGCATCCCATTTTTGCGTACGAGATTTTTACTGGAAGTAAAAAAAAATGGGGAGTAAAAATTTCGTGGAGGGAGTAATTTTTTCGTGCCTTGGGGAGTTCTTTTCTCGTACGAAAAGTGTACTCGGAGTAAGAATTTCGTACGAAATATTTACTCCGGAGTAAATGTTTCGTGGAGTAAAAATTTCGTGTTACCACTGGCAATCAACGATAGCCGTGGAGCGAGGATTATCAGAATGAGCTGGCGTGTGAAAGCAACTTTCTGTGTTTTTGAGTTCATTAAATGTTGGGATGAATATGTCAGGTTTGAGGATGCACAGTTCTGTAGGTTCATCTCGGTATTCCACCCCTCGGCTTTCTGTTGTAAATATTAAGCTGAGTGATCGAATGTGGAAGCTACGTTTGGTCAAAGGTCACAGAAGATTTGCGTCGTGCAGCGAAGGAAAGAATCGCGATCTTGTTTCCGACTCAGTACCTCTTTGTTTTTCATTAGACCTGTCATTCTGCTTGCTCGGCTTTGTTAGATGTTTGCATAATTATCTTGTTGCTATTTTCTTTGCTTTTATTATTGTTTCTTAGTTGTGCTTCGTTTATCGATACAACGTCTTGTGCACGGGTCAAAATGTGTGTGTCAGGGGTCGTTTTACTTGAACTTGACGTTCGTGTTTCTCCGAACGTCTGTGTATCGAAACACAGATACACGCACTCCATGACTCTGTAAGAAGACAAAACATAACGCTAGGTTTCATTTGTTTTTGATGAATGTATGACCTTTCATGAAGTAGTTGGTTTTTGTTTTTTTTACTTTTGCCAGTTTGCCAGTTCGTTTTTGGTCTGTTTAGGTCTGGGGAAACACCAATGAAAAGAGCCGAAGAATCCCCGAGCGTTTCTATTGGGTATGCTTTTGATTATCCATGTATAACCTGCTTCCTGCAACTATGGTAACCGGGGATTTATTGCCTGGGGAACATGAGATTTATTTGCCAGGTGCTTGTGAATGAAAACTCGTGAAAATGATGACAAGTATTGTTGTCACGCGCTTTGAACTTCTGATAAGGCGCTTTATAAATGCCCGTTATTTTTTGTTGTTGTTGTTGTTGTTGTTGTTGTTGTTGTTGTTGTTGTCCTTACACCTGTTCCTTGTTCCGGTATTCTCTCACGCCGCCCCGTCCCTGCATTCGCTGCTCCATCCACATCTGAATTTCGTTCCGCTGCCAGACCTGTCGATTTTACAGACGCTCCAGGGAGGGATGTCGGGTCGCTGCGGTAGGCTACCCTCGGAAGTTGACACTGCACTTCTGCTGAGTCACTTCGACGGTGTTCAGTAGTGGGTCTGTCCCGGACTCAGCCCACTACCTACTATGCCCCCTACTAACGACATTGACTGCTAAGTCGCGGAGCCAGACTAAGTGAGCGTCCCCTCCAGAGAGCAGACCGCCACCACGTCCCTCCGTCGACCCCCCAGAACGTCACATGTTGAAGACTGACAGCAGAAGTACTATTCAGGGAAGGATGGAACAGGAACAATGAGACCAAGGTCACCATGAGAGCTCCGGGCATGAAGGGCCACAAGAGCGAGGACATTTTATAATTTTGGATGATTAATGAGATGAGGATGATTATAATGATGATGCTATGGATTTCCAATTTGGTTTGAGACTACGTGACAGGGCAGCACTCTACGCTTACTGTCATAATATATCCTGGTGTCAACCAGGCTCGAGAACTGCCGCACCTGCGGTGAGGGCCCCAAAGGGTTTAAAATCGTGATCGTGATTGGCGTTTTTTGACCTTTCTGTGACCGTGATTGCCGAAATTTCCATTTCTGTGATCGTGATGGGACTTTGCCCGTGATCCGTGATGACAAAAAAATCAAGTCTCGAGTGATCGTGATCGTCATTTATTTTCGTGATCGTGATGGGCATTGTTGCAAAGCATTTTATTTTCAACGTACATTTTTCACAGCTGTATCACTCTATAATCCTCTATTCGTCAAGGAGCCAATCCCGATTGAAGGGAAGCAACAACACATTCAGAAATATGATTTTGACAGCGATTGCTTCCCTTTAAGAGAACCAATCACACACAAAAAGAGATCAATTCAGAAGGCAAATTGCAAAAGTCTGCCAAACTTCATCCAATGGAAGGGCTTCGTGCAAAAGTTTTGAGTGCATTCAGTCAAATTCGAATTCGAAGATCAAAAATGGCGTGCAGCGGTACTGTCATCGAACTTCTGTTATATTTTGTGGATTCAAGCCGGACCAAAGCAGGCGGCGAGAATGCCTTCCTTGGTGGAAAGGTCAGGCTACGGGTCGGTCTTTCCGAAGACGAAATATCAAGGTATGTTGATCTATGTTGCTCTATGACTGTTCTGAATGTAGGCAAAGATCTTGAAATTTGTTCAAGATCTTTGAGTTTGAGTGAGATCATTGACATTGTCGACATTGCCACATCCGGCTGTCACTCGCTCAGTGTGACCTCGACTGGCTCGAGATCGAGTCTGCGTGTAGCCAAAACCGAAACTAGAAATGTGTTTTTCATCCCAGCAACGTGGACACGCTTGTCATAGATTCTAATTGTCGCTTCTTTGCATCAGTTGAGCTTGGATTTATTTTAGCGCCTGTAAACTTTAATATCAACAATGGGTTAAATTCAGAAACAATGGCGGGGAGACGTGCCAGTTTGGGTCACTTGATCCTCATGTCAAAGACGATCAAAGTCATGTTCGTTGGGGATTTTGTCAGGCATGCTACTTTTCCGGTAATTGCCGGAAATCCGATAAAGCCGTTTTCAAAATCCGGTAAAGTCAAATTTATTCCGGTGAAGTTGAAAAATTTCCGCAAAAACGATCCGTGTGAATATCGCGCAACGCGACCGGGCGCCGGTCTCAATGAAGCCAGCGCATAGTAGTGTTGTTTTCACCAGTTTGGAGGTGTGTTGAATGGTGGTGGGGGGAGGCTAAAATGGGATTTTTAACAAGATCACAACACTATTACAGCCCTGAAAATGATGCCCAGAATGCACCAGATTGCACAGATTTTAACCGTTTTTTGAAAAAAAATCCGGGGGGGCATGCCCCCGGACCCCCCTAGTTGGCTCGCCTGCTTCGCAGGCTCAGGCTTGTGGCTTCGCCACTGGCACTGCGCGCTTCTTTCAGGTAAAACCATTTTTGGCCTGTAGCATTCCTGTTTGTTTTTCAAGGCCATGAAACCAGGCGATGGTGTACCTCAAATTGTATGGCAAAGTTCAATATAAAGAACCCATCACACATACATGTACTTTAATTTCAATCCACCCAATAGTTTTTGAGAAAATGGGTTTACAAGATTTAGCTCTGGAAATGTGAAATTGTGCAAGTATATATTCATGTGTGTGAGTGAGGGTGTGGGAGTTGAGTGTTTATGAGTGTAGAGAGAGAGAGAGAGAGAGAGAGAGAGAGAGAGAGAGAGAGAGAGAGAGAGAGAGAGAGAGAGAGAGAGAGAGAGAGAGAGAGAGAGAGAGAGAGAGAGAGAGAGATGAAAACAACATTCTTGTTACTGATTACAAATCATGATATGTATTTCTATGTGTGTATGAAAGAGAATTAAAAGAATAATAATAAAAAAGTGCAACAGTTCTCACTTTGTGTTGAATAAACAATAGATCCAGAGGTGCGAATGACTGTGTGGTTGTGTTTACTTTGACACGTGCTTTCTGTACATGCAACTTTTACCGTGACCGTGATTTGCCACTGGTGTTCGTGATCGTGATCGTGAAAACAAAAATCAAGGTAACTGTGATCGTGAAAGCTAAAATTTCCCTTCCCGTGATCGTGATGATACCCCCCCTTTGGGGCCCTCTGCGGTGTTAGTCAGGTAAACAGAACCTGAGCACCCTCAAAGTCGCATTCGTTAAAGGCAGAGTAAGCCTCCCGTAAACCATCACAGATACGGTCAGGCTTTTACACACAGTACAAACACCCTTTCATTTAAACACTCACCAATTGAGAACATCCTAGGTGCCCTCCGTAAAGAGCGAACAATTTTCAAAGAATTTATTTTTGCATGGTTTATCTTACCCCTGAGCCATCGTGAACCCGTGTGATCCAGTTTTCCCTTTTTACAATGCAGTCGTCATAGTTAGTCATTTGAATGCGACTCGACGTGAGCTTATCTACAATAGCACGTTTTTTTATGCACGAAACAACGGCTGTGGTTCACAAGAACTCTAGCGATGGCTTTTGACTGTTGAGAGGAACGGCGATTTGCACTGATAAACCGGCCGTCGTCTGCTACGACCCTTGCGTGACCCTGCTTCCGGGCTTTTCTTTTTTTAAACTTTCACAACTTCGAATTGTTCTGATCTTGTCTTGATGAAAGATTAAAGAATGTTTGTGTAACAAGCTGTCAATTTATTATTTAGATTTTAAAAGTTAGGTCTAGCGCAAAAACGAGGCGCCGTTGTTGTTAACGGAACAAGTCTACGAAAATAAATTCTTGGAAAATGTCTCACGCTCGACAGAAAGCAGCCAGGATGTTCCCGTTCGGTGAGCGTTCAAAAGGAAGTATGCTTGTACTGTATTTAGACGCTCGGGGAGCTCTGTGATGGTTTACGGGAGGCTTACTGTGCCTTTAAGTAAATGCCCGTTATTATTATTATTATAAGATGACATTATGCAGAAATGCTGCAGAAACAAACAGTTTTTCTCCAGCATTTCTGTTTTTCTGCAGAATAACTGAATAAAGTCATAATCCGCTAAGGATACATGTATAAGAACATAATATGATCAATGTTATACAGTGTAGTAAATATAGATAATGCCCACCTCTCATCAAACAATCTTCTCAGCAGCCTCCAATCGGCTTATAGACCTGCCCACAGCACTGAAACTGCTTTGTTGAAAATTGTAAACGACCTTCTGATGGCTCTCAATAACGGTAAAGTGTCTGTTCTCACGCTTCTCGATTTGTCCGCTGCGTTCGACACCATTGACCACTCAATTATGACAGCCCGCCTTGAGGCAACTTTTGGCATCACAGGTTCTGCACTGTCCTGGTTTGAGTCCTATCTGTCGGATAGGATTCAAACAGTCGTGGTAAACGGCATCAGTTCAGAATCCACAGTCCTTCAGTTCGGTGTTCCTCAGGGATCCGTGTTGGGTCCAGTTCTTTTTGTTTTGTACATGAACCCCCTCTTTAACCTCGTCAAACAGTATCCTATTGATCACCACGCCTTCGCAGACGACAACCAGTTGTACAAAGACA
Organism: Littorina saxatilis; assembly: GCF_037325665.1. Lineage (NCBI taxonomy): Eukaryota > Metazoa > Mollusca > Gastropoda > Littorinimorpha > Littorinidae > Littorina > Littorina saxatilis. Next base: position 61,523,743 of record NC_090249.1, on the reverse strand, counting down.
GTGAGATTGATCAAATTGATACCACTGTGAGTGAAATGGAAGACTGTGTTGTTGCTGTAAAGGCGTGGATGACGGCTAACAAACTACAGCTAAACGACTCGAAAACTGAATCCATGCTTGTCAGGTCCAAGTACAGATCTTTCCCTGAAAATTCTTTGCCTTCTAGCATTCATGTCGGTGATAGCGACGTCAACTTTGTCTCTTCTGTGACTAATCTTGGCGTTACCTTCGACCACTTCCTCAACCTTTCCCAGCACGTCCAAAACATCCGCACAATTGCGTACAGTAACTTAAGGAAAATCAGTTCTATCCGCCACTATCTTACCCCCCAAGCCGCTCAAACTCTAGCCTGTTCTCTAGTTCTATCCAGAATAGACTATTGCAACAGCCTGTTCTATGGCTGTGATCAAAAACTTGTCGAGTCACTCCAAAAGGTACAAAACTCTGCCGCCAAATTGATATATCGTTCTAAGAAGTTTGATCATGTCACACCACTTCTTCGTTCCCTTCATTGGCTTCCCGTGTCCGCTCGTATCAGATACAAGCTTGCTTGTATCTGTTTCTCTGCCAAATTTGAAGATTGCCCTAAATACCTCAAGGAACTGCTCGTCACATATGACAATCCCTCTGACTACAACCTCCGCTCACGCGCTGACAGTCGCAAACTGGAAACTCTCGAGCGAAGCTTGCCTTCTTTTGGAAATCGCTCGTTTGCTTCTGCGGCTGCCATTGTCTGGAATTCTCTCCCTTCCTCCGTTCGCCATTCTGCTTCTAAGGACTCTTTCCGCAGTTCCCTTAAAACGAACCTTTTTCGCGAATCCTTGTAAATTGTCCTTGCCATCTTTATAGACTGTTAGAGGTGAAGTTAGATTTGTTGTTTGAATGTGTCTTTTTTGAATAGTTGCTTCAGCTTTGATTGAGCTATAGGGTTCTGTATGAAATTTGCATTTAGTCTTTCCTTTTCTTGCTGAGTGTATGTACAGTCCAGAGAGGAGACGGACATGGTGTGAGCTTGTCCAGGGGGGTATATGAACATCTCAGTGGCAGGGGGATGGAAGCACTTGTTAATGAGTGGGAGTGTCTATGCGCGTGGTGTGCACGAGGATGTATGCACGTGAGTGATATTTGTAAATGTGTATTATTATAATATCATCTTTGTATTTATATTATTGAAATTGTTATATCTCGATGTACAGCGCTAAGAGCATAGTTAAATTTGTGAAGCGGCGCTATATAAGCTATCTTTATTATTATTATTATTATTATAGATATGATTTAGGGGAAGGGCCCCTAATATGGACGACTTTTTGTTTATTGCTGATAACAAGCTTGTTTTCTTGCGAAGTAGTTTCATTTTGTGGTTGGTAGTCCTTCTCTCTTAGTTTAACCGTTAGGACTAATTAGAATGAAATAGCTTTGATAGACCTTTAGCAAAAATTAAATACAGAAAAAATCACAAAGGGTCCATAATAGGAGCCTGGGCGCCCAATATGGACCACTGCCAAACGGCTGTGTGACGTGTCTAGTGTGTTGGCGAAGTGTCTTGTGCTTGTCACTTCTCGCTTTCAGCCCTCACCGCTGGCTAGCACCGTCTGTCCTTTTTAGGACAATGCGAAAAGAGAGCAGAATGCGTCAGTCTCTCCTGCCAGTACAATAACCTCTCCACAACAAGCCCTATGTAGTGCCTCCATCGCGGCGACAGGCGTAAACTGGGTACCGCAAGGCCCCAGGCTAGACTACAAGGACTCGGAGGAGGTTGGCCCCTAGACGTGCGGCATGCGGGCCCACCGGTGTGTGGAAACGCCCAGGTGCCCACGAACCAACCTCCAGCTATGGGTCAAATAGCCGGGCAGGATAGGCTCGTCAACCCTGGCAGGCAGCTATCCTAAGAGAAGACCACTCTGAATTCAAAACGAGGGTAGAGGAGGCTCATCATCCATGGAAGGAAACTCGTCTAGGAGAAGGAAAACTCCGAAATGAAACCCACGCAGTCCCTCGAAGACGGAACGGCACTGGCCTTTTTTAGGCGGGGAGCAGACCGGGTGCCTACGCTATCCTCGACAAATGGTTGTGTCATCAATATGGACCAGTGAAGCGGCCTTCACGAATCACTGTAAAAAGCCCCCTATACTTCAAAATAACATGATACAACTTAGTGTGCAAGTCAGACTAATTCAAATATGCTTTAGATTTAGCTGTTTCGGGTTGATGAGAGCATTATTTGAAGCACATCAGGAAACTGAAGAAGCTTATCAAAAACAGAGTGAAAATAAGTGAAATTATCAACTTCCCCCCCAAAAAAGACTGTGTTATATTTTTTTGAAATCTCGAGGGTTAGTTATAGGTTATTTTCAGCAAGCTTCTTAATGAATTAATTGAAATTGCCTTCAGTTTTTATTTTCTTCGATTTGTTGAAGGTGGTCCACATTAGGGGACTCACACATAGTTTGAGGTTTTGCTACTAATTTTTGTTTGCAGTAGAAACTCGGTGTACACACTGTTAAAATGTAACAAATACTGTCTTAGCTGTCATATATAGCCATTTTAGTGTTATGAAAGCTTTGGCTGTGGACAGAAACGAGTCCGTTTTAGGCGGCAAAGAGTGAACGCTGCCAAAAGTGAAAAAAACCGAAAAAGCCTAACGGTTTTGAGGTTTGTGTTTCTGCAACTGTTTCTACATGTGCAACTTATCTAGAGAGGGTGAATAAAGCGAATGCAATTGTTTTGAGCGCTCTAGCGCCGTTAGTTTGTCAGAACAGGAGGTGGTCCATATTAGGAGCCGGTCCGTGATATCAGGAGCCTTTCCCCTTCCAAAAAAACACAGAAAAACACCTTCTTTCGACATTTTTCCATCCCACCCCTCCTCTCTCTCTCTCTCTCTCTCTCTCTCTCTCTCTCACCTGAGGAATATATAATTATATTGCTGTAGATGATACAATGTGTCCTTAATCTGCAACATTTAGGAATGATTCTGTTGGGCGCAAAGTAAGAATCCGGGGCAGAGTTGGAATAATCGGGATTTCCCGAAACCTCATTTGATTTCCAACAAAGCGCCGCATTTCCGGAAACGAGCTGCCTCGTTCTAGAAATGGCAACCCTTCGACTGGCACAAAAAAGTATACCCTTCTCACAGGTCATGAATAAGGTATATGGAAAAGCAAGGTCTTATTCAGGGGAAGTCTTGAATTGGGTGTGTGTGTGTGTGTGTGTGTGTGTGTGTGTGTGGGGGGGTACACTGTGTGGCTGACTTCTCTCAGTGACACTCAGCGCATGTAGCTAGCTAGTTGCTGCTGTCTCGATCTATTTTGAACACAATGATTTTTTTTCTCAGAGTAGAGAGTTAGCTTGTTACAACAGTCTGAAATCATCTTTAATTTGAATCAACATTTTGCAACAATCAATCACATCAATATAGCGCACAGACTTGCACATTACATTTTAAGAGCCTAGATTACCATGCACAAGAGCCTACTCAGTAAAGGGACGTAATACCGTCTCTGCAGCCCAGAGAGACTGTGTGAGTTTAATATACAATCGATAGTTACCAGTGAAAAGTTATATCGGAACACTCTTGTTGTGTTTTTGGTTGTTGTAAAATGTAAGATCTGAAACGTTAAAATTACGTAAAATTGGTGCGTTTTGGTTGAGTGGGATGGGTCGTTGAACTGTGTTGTAACAGCCCGCCGAAGTTATCAACAGTGTTTTTGCTTTATGTCATTTGGTTGGTTTGGTGCGTTATAGAATGCTTCTGCTTTTCATGTCAAGACCGGCTAAGCATTGATCACTTTAAAACACAAAGATCATCATGGGCCATCATGACTTGTATCATTTTACATCGCATTCTAAGAAAGAGCACAATTCTCACTATGCGCGCGGTACATTTCTAGAATCGCGTAGCGCAAAGTTGGAATTCCTACAATGGCGGCCATTGTTGGAATTCCAACAAAGCGCAGGTCATTTCCGGAAAAGCGCCGATGACGAGATGGGTCGCAACAATTCTGTAACTGGTACAGGGGAGATAACTCCCATACAGTAGGGAGTTACATTTCCGAGAATCAACAAGTGAAGTGCCAGAAACTGGAGAGAGGAACGTCAGACGATTAAGTTGGGATAACTGTTGTGTGATCTACTGATTCAGTATGGTGACATAGGTTAGTACATATTTGACTGTTTTTGAGAGGATGGACGCAGGCTTGTCACCCAATACCTTGTTAAAATAGCGAATAAAACTCGTACTCGTAGACAAATCCGGAAGCAAGTGAGTCATTTGATCGTAAACATGTTGTTGGGATCCGGGTACCATACGTTAGTCGTTACTGACACTGGCAGAAGATGTAGACACACAAAATGAAATACACACAGGTTTAGGTGATGGAATATTGGAAGACAGTACATGTATGAATATGTTTCTTTGTCCATGACTGAGTGACAAGTCATGGAAAACTGTGACCTGGATATCAGTATATATATATGATCCCCACTGTAGATGTCGGTCATGAGATGTGGGTCACACTCACAGAAGCCCGGCGATTCCGGCAGGGGTATACTACTTGACTGCGGAAACCCCCGAAAACCTCATCAGTAATGAACAAAATCACTCCTTAGATCGTGTTGTTGACATGTTTGGGTAATGTTGAACTTTAGTGTGTTCTTCTTCCCGTAGAGGACTGGGTTCTTGCGAACGTCTCATGAGTCCTGTGTTAAATTCATAGCTCATAATTCAGAGGCATTAAACTTCATAAAGCCTCCAAATTTGTAGAACCTGAACTTGTAATCATAACAAGTCATTTTAGATCGCTTTGAAATAACGGAACGAACTCCGATGAACTGTACGAATGCGTTTCGTTTACATGCGTCTAAGAAGGAATTATCCATGTCAGCGGACAGGGGAGGCAACTCTGTCGTGTAAGTGATGTCCCTTGGTTGACAACGTACGCCATTCTCGCATCATTTTCGTCCATCAAACAACCAAATTAATTAATTATGCTTAGGTTTAGAGCTCAATCCGTCAATTAATTTCATGACAAATGTTCTTTGGCTTGATTACAGGGGTCCTACTAAAATGCGAAAAGACGCGTCTTTTCGCGAAAAGACATGAAAAGACAGCAAATAGATACGAAAAGACAACAAATAGATACAAAAAGACGCACACAGTTCAAGCGCAGACACCGGGGACGTAACAAGTCGTGTTTGACGTCGCTTTTGATGTCACCCGGATGTCCACAACCAGAGTTGTGTCCCTTGATCTGTTGGCGACGTATAGTGATATATTTCCCCCCGAGGCGAAGGACCCGAATTGTCCCTTGTGGGGGCCTCAGCGTTTCAATATATGCAAATTTTATACAAACAGGTTGTGGAATGCAAGATCAATGCAAGAGGCACTAACACTAACAGGGATACATTTGCTCGGTTTGGGACGACTTCACTAGCGCCGAGCTATTACTGGCGGTCGAATAACCCAAACACTTTTGTCAAAAGTTATTGCATCCCCGTCTTATCAACTTTTTCTCTTGATGTATTACAAAAAGTCCTTTACTTTGCCAATAAACCCCAAAAATCGTGATCCAGCTCAGCTAAAATGGACTCAAGGGACACAACTCTGGTTGTGGACATCCGGGTGACATCAAAAGCGACGTCAAACACGACTAGTTACGTATCTGGTGTCTGCCCTTGATCTATGTGCGTCTTTTCGTATCTATTTGCTGTCTTTTCGTGTCTTTTCGTGTCTTTTCGCACCGGATTACAGAGACTTGTAATTTTTATCAAAAATAAGTAAAGAATGCCACTTGATTCTGAGCTATGAATTTAACACACTAAAGTTGAAGATTATCCGCAAAGGAATTGAACTCTAATGCACTACAGACTACAACACTGAAAACAGACAATGTGAGCGTCATTGGTCATTGCTGTGTTCGTGTATGATTTGAGCATGGTTCTCGACAGAAAAAAGGAGAATCTTTTGTTTTATCCCTTATGAAAGTTATCCATTTGTATGCGCGCGTGTATGTATCCATGTGTGTATGACGTCATCAATACCAGTGCTCTAGAGTAACAAGAGTTACCTCCCTTGCATTGAAATCGACTTTGCTCTAAAGTTAAACACAAAAATAAGGGTGAAATGGCTTGAATCAACAAATCACGTAAGCCATAGTTTTGTATAAATATTAGAAAATAAGAACTTCGTTTTTGTTTGGTATACATCATTACTGCAAGAAAATGTGAAGTTGGCATAGTTTCATACATACCAATATACAAGAAATTTATGAGGTTGACATCTATATATATATACGACTAGTGTCTGTGTGTCTGTCTGTGTATCTGTCTGTGTGTCTGTGTGTCTGTGCGCGATGCACGGCCAAAGTTCTCGATGGATCTGCTTCAAATTTGGTGGGCATATTCAAGTAGACCCGGGACACGACACAACCTGGTCGATATTTCAACACGTGCTCTCAGCGCGCAGCGCGGAACCGATTTTGGTTCCACCTCAGCTATTTTGGTTCCACCTCAGCTTACCCGGGCCCCCATACCGACACACCATAGCCGCTACACCACATCACAACGCCAAAGTTCTCGGTGGATCTTTTTCAAATTTGGACACCGTATTCAGCTACACCCCGGACACAATATCATCGATGAGATATTTCAACACGTGCTCTCAGCGCGCAGCGCTGAACTCATTTTCGTTTTTGTGTTCATTTCACCATTATAAGTAACTCTTCCTTATCTTCTCCAGTGTTTGGCGTTTATCTCCCTTCCTTCGTGTGGCTTTCCCGTTCAGTTGTAAGTTACTACACTGCGCTGTCCACTGCGCTGAGCGTCTTCGGATATTCCCGGCGTTCTGTTACTGTTACCTATTTTTAGAAGGTCAACGCAGTGTACAGAACGTAAATTGGACCCGTAAATTATCCTCACTGTAAAAGTGCAAAGGTCGAATCAATTTATAGCCACGCGAAAAATACACTGTCATCTATCTCTCTATAGATACGGCTTCTCTGTGTTTGTGTGTGTGTGTGTGTGTGAGTGTGTGTGTCTCTATGTAAGCAACACCTGTGCATTCTTCAGTTCTGTTTGTGATGTGGTCTGGCGGCTTTTGTGTAATTTTATGTACTGGCCTTCCTTTGAGAAGCCATAACTTGCTCAGTCCTGTTTGAGTGGAGTTCGCCTCCAAAGGGGATTAACACGGTTACATTCGTCGACAAGGATGGGACTCGATATGGTCAGGAATGGCATTATGGCCACTGAATCATTTTCGTGCTGTTCCCATTCCACGAATCTGGGAGGGACCTAAGCTTGGCGGGTCCATAGTTCGGCGTACGGCTCTAAGTACTTCTTCCCGGCGAAGCCGTCTACCCGGCGAAGCGGGTATTCATTCTAGTAGTTCCATATATACATTGCACCTACTTATAGGAAAATGTTAAGTTTGCACAGTGCAGTCTTTCTTGTGTCTTTATTTATTTTATATACATGTACCTACATGCAAGAAAATGCGAAGTAGGCATAAATTCATAAACGTACTTATAGGAAAATGTTAGTTTGCACAGTGCAGTCTTTTCTGTGTATTTTGTTTATCAGTCCCACCTGCCTGAACAATTTTGTTTTATGTGTGTTAACTTTTTATGTGTTTTAACCTAATTTTGTTGGTGACTTTGTGTGTGGCAGGCAAACCATAACTTCAGTAGGAAACACTTCTAGACAGAGAGGGACGTTGATGTGAGGAAGGAGAGAGGGACACAGAGAGAGAAGTTGAAGGAGAGAGGCAGAGACATCAGTCATCAGTCTGACCTTCACCATGTTCAGTCTGCGTTCCCAACATTTCCACCTGCTTCTTGTCGTCGCAGTGTGCCTCCTGTTCCTTCCTGCCCATTCTGCCTGGTTCAACGCAGCACCCAAGCCCAAAGGCAGTAAGTATTTTCCTATTAACTCTTTGGTATTTTATATGAAACAGTCAGTGTAACTGGGAGGGGAGGGGGGGGGGGGGCAGAGAGGGAGGGAGGCAAAGGTTAAAGGTGAAGACCAAACAGAGAGAGAGAGAGAGAGAATGATGATTTTTTTTATCTTAACTTTTTTTTATGAAAAATCATAATTATGCTGCTTCAAATTCCCCATCAGATTTCCTTAAAATATCAGTTTGCTTCATTATTTTTTCTTGAAATGAGGTACATGTAAGTGGTGTTTTAGCCTTGATATCTGATGAAATTTATTTTTTCTCTTTTCAGAAATAGAAAAAAATCGCAGCATGTACTATGTTAGAGAAAATCTTGTTGTTGTTGTTGTTAAATGGTGGCTTATCACAATAAGTATCGTAAATGTCCGATACATTTATTTTCACCTCTTATATTTTCAGGGATCGAAGAAGATGCAAGTTACAACCACATGTACTACGTTGGAGAGAATCTCACAGTTCAATGCATCAAGTTTTCCAACTTCACCGGTGAAGTGTACTTTCAGCAAGGAAACCGAAACTACAGCCTGGAATACGTGAAAAAGATAAACACAACACATGCCCTGTTGGACAAGCCCGTCACTGATGATGATTTTGAAGAAACGATTTTAACGTGTACGGACGGTGATGGTCTAGTGGCTAACGCTAACATATACACTGATTGTAAGTATAGACTTAAGGTTGTATGTGTGTGTATGAGTGTGTGTGTCACTGTGTGTATGAGTGTGTGTGTCACTGTGTGTATGTGTGTGTGTGTGTCACTGTGTGTATGAGTGTGTGTGTCACTGTGTGTATGTGTGTGTGTGTGTCACTGTGTGTATGAGTGTGTGTGTCACTGTGTGTACGTGTGTGTGTGTGTCACTGTGTGTATGAGTGTGTGTGTCACTGTGTGTATGAGTGTGTGTGTCACTGTGTGTACGTGTGTGTGTGTGTCACTGTGTGTATGAGTGTGTGTGTCACTGTGTGTACGTGTGTGTATGTGCCTCTGTGTGTGTGTGTCACTGTGTGTGTGTCACTGTGTGAACGTGTGTGTATGTGCCTCTGTGTGTGTGTGACAGTGTGTGCGTCTGTATGTGGGTTTTATGTTCTTACTGTTAGTGTTTTATATTTGATTTTCCCCAACAGAATCAGTTTTCGTGGCCATACGTTTCAGTGCCCGGTGACACAGACTGTTCTAGTTTGTTTTATTCATGCTGATCATATAAACTCTTCATATTATTCATTTCAGATGCTCCTCAAAATGCGACAGATCTGAAGATGGTGTGGTTAAATGAAGTCGACCTGTTCATCAGTTGGGGTTTTAACAACACGCCCTACAAGAACGGTCATGCAGAAAGTCTGATCCTAGTAACAGTAGAATGGTGCTTCAATCCATCAAAGTAGGTTTACAGTTACAATGACATTTTCACATTTACATCTTTCTTTTCTTGCTACAGTTTTACTGCAGTTTACATTTAATTGTTTAGAGGACACAACTAAATTTTCAGTGACGATGTGAACATTTGTTTTGGTAACCTTGATTGATGTTTTGTTGCTGTAACAGCAATAGTAAGTTGCTATGAAGAAGGGAGGAGTATGCCTGAGTGTTTAAGTATAATCATGGAAGCAGAGGGGATATGTGTGCGATCTGTAAAATACTAAAATTACAATCTGTTGGCTTTCTCAAGTAGTGTATTATCTGCATAATAAATATCTGACGGCTTGAAGAGTTAAATTCATCCTTTGTAGATTGTTTACAATGTAGGTGTAAGTTTGCTGATGCTTTTTTTTGTTCATTGATAAAATTACCGTATTGTCTTCTTTGCATTTCCAGTGAGAGTAACTGGCGGAAATGCTACAGTGGCAAACTAAACGGTGCCACCTGTGAGGTCCCTAACATCACCAGCAACGAATGGGCGACAGTGCATGTCAGAGTCAACATCACCAACGTTAAACGCAACGACCTAGTGTCCACAGTGTTCCCTGGTGTTCCTATCAGGGACCATGGTGAGTTGCTTTTCTTCTTACTTTACCCTGGTGTTCCTATCAGGGACCATGGTGAGTTGCCTTTCTTCTTTCTTTACCCTGGTGTTCCTATCAGGGACCATGGTGAGTTGCCTTTCTTCTTACTTTACCCTGGTGTTCCTATCAGGGACCATGGTGAGTTGCTTTTCTTCTTACTTTACCCTGGTGTTCCTATCAGGGACCATGGTGAGTTGCCTTTCTTCTTACTTTACCCTGGTGTTCCTATCAGGGACCATGGTGAGTTGCTTTTCTTCTTACTTTACCCTGGTGTTCCTATCAGGGACCATGGTGAGTTGCTTTTCTTCTTTCATTACCCTGGTGTTCCTATCAGGGACCATGGTGAGTTGCTTTTCTTCTTACTTTACCCTGGTGTTCCTATCAGGGACCATGGTGAGTTGCCTTTCTTCTTACTTTACCCTGGTGTTCCTATCAGGGACCATGGTGAGTTGCTTTTCTTCTTACTTTACCCTGGTGTTCCTATCAGGGACCATGGTGAGTTGCCTTTCTTCTTACTTTACCCTGGTGTTCCTATCAGGGACCATGGTGAGTTGCTTTTCTTCTTACTTTACCCTGGTGTTCCTATCAGGGACCATGGTGAGTTGCCTTTCTTCTTACTTTACCCTGGTGTTCCTATCAGGGACCATGGTGAGTTGCTTTTCTTCTTACTTTACCCTGGTGTTCCTATCAGGGACCACGGTGAGTTGCCTTTCTTCTTACTTTACCCTGGTGTTCCTATCAGGGACCATGGTGAGTTGCTATTCTTCTTACTTTACCCTGGTGTTCCTATCAGGGACCATGGTGAGTTGCTTTTCTTCTTACTTTACCCTGGTGTTCCTATCAGGGACCATGGTGAGTTGCTATTCTTCTTACTTTACCCTGGTGTTCCTATCAGGGACCATGGTGAGTTGCTTTTCTTCTTACTTTACCCTGGTGTTCCTATCAGGGACCATGGTGAGTTGCCTTTCTTCTTACTTTACCCTGGTGTTCCTATCAGGGACCATGGTGAGTTGCTTTTCTTCTTACTTTACCCTGGTGTTCCTATCAGGGACCATGGTGAGTTGCTTTTCTTCTTACTTTACCCTGGTGTTCCTATCAGGGACCATGGTGAGTTGCCTTTCTTCTTACTTTACCCTGGTGTTCCTATCAGGGACCATGGTGAGTTGCCTTTCTTCTTACTTTACCCTGGTGTTCCTATCAGGGACCATGGTGAGTTGCTTTTCTTCTTACTTTACCCTGGTGTTCCTATCAGGGACCATGGTGAGTTGCCTTTCTTCTTACTTTACCCTGGTGTTCCTATCAGGGACCATGGTGAGTTGCTTTTCTTCTTACTTTACCCTGGTGTTCCTATCAGGGACCATGGTGAGTTGCCTTTCTTCTTACTTTACCCTGGTGTTCCTATCAGGGACCATGGTGAGTTGCCTTTCTTCTTACTTTACCCTGGTGTTCCTATCAGGGACCATGGTGAGTTGCTTTTCTTCTTACTTTACCCTGGTGTTCCTATCAGGGACCATGGTGAGTTGCCTTTCTTCTTACTTTACCCTGGTGTTCCTATCAGGGACCATGGTGAGTTGCTTTTCTTCTTACTTTACCCTGGTGTTCCTATCAGGGACCATGGTGAGTTGCCTTTCTTCTTACTTTACCCTGGTGTTCCTATCAGGGACCATGGTGAGTTGCCTTTCTTCTTACTTTACCCTGGTGTTCCTATCAGGGACCATGGTGAGTTGCTTTTCTTCTTACTTTACCCTGGTGTTCCTATCAGGGACCATGGTGAGTTGCCTTTCTTCTTACTTTACCCTGGTGTTCCTATCAGGGACCATGGTGAGTTGCTTTTCTTCTTACTTTACCCTGGTGTTCCTATCAGGGACCATGGTGAGTTGCTTTTCTTCTTACTTTACCCTGGTGTTCCTATCAGGGACCACGGTGAGTTGCTTTTCTTCTTACTTTACCCTGGTGTTCCTATCAGGGACCACGGTGAGTTGCTTTTCTTCTTACTTTACCCTGGTGTTCCTATCAGGGACCATGGTGAGTTGCTTTTCTTCTTACTTTACCCTGGTGTTCCTATCAGGGACCATGGTGAGTTGCCTTTCTTCTTACTTTACCCTGGTGTTCCTATCAGGGACCATGGTGAGTTGCTTTTCTTCTTTCTTTACCCTGGTGTTCCTATCAGGGACCATGGTGAGTTGCTTTTCTTCTTAC